>NW_005842240.1:799753-816810 GCF_000455745.1 Alligator sinensis | reverse complement strand
TATGGCAATTTGGTGCGCCACACATTAAAATTCCCCAGTAATAATTTGGCAAACCGTGCTTTGTGCAGCACTGGGTTCAGCCCTCCTAGCTTTGGGCAACATCACTTGTAGCCCAGGTACCTACTTGAGTTGCACACCCCTGGTGTAAAAGGTGGCAACCCTACCCACACCAGATCAGACATCCGTCATATCACGGCCTTATATACACAGCCCTTCTTCCAACATATAGCACACATTAGTCTGTAAATATTAAAAATCCCCTGGAAAATTGAGTGTTGGGGTACTTATTAAAATGTTCAGAAGTTAGGGGGTACTTGCTACTTAAAAGGTTGAGAAACACTGCTGTAGACTATGTCACTGTTTCTCAACCTGTGGGTTGCAAGAATAAATGAAAGGGTCATGGACAAAGTTTAAAAATACATCAACAAACTTTAAAAATGGATTCTCCTTTAAAGGAGAACAATGTGGGAAACCGTGGTTTTTCCCTTGCTGGCTAGCTTGCAGGGGCTACTTGGGGCCCCCAGGCCCCACACACCCACCTTCTGCCCCACACACTGGGTGGGCTAGGGCCTGGAGGGAGGGGAAGGCAGTGGGTCGGGAGTGAGGGGCATGGGGGCAGGACTGGCTATCGATGTTTACAAGTGGGTCCGCGTACAAAAAAGGTTGAGAACCGCCGGTCTATGTTATCCAAGAGGCCAGAGCAGATGATCTCAGTGGTCCCTTCTTACCTTACAAGTGTATGAAAACAGCCCCGATGGTCTCCTTGGCAAAGTAATAATCAGAGCGAGGTGATTGTAATGCCTGATGACCCAGTAAGGATAGAGATACTTTGGCAGATGGTTATAGATGTTTTGGGGAGTGCGAGACTTCTCCAGGAAGGCAAATGCAAAGTTGATGCCTCTGTTTTCTAAGAGCAAGAGAAGTACAGAAACCGAACCACTGCGCTCAGGAAAGGTCAGACTGTCCTTGTACGGGGCAAAAAAAAAGGGGAAGCAAGTGTAAAGGGCCTCCCCTATGCCAGTCTTCTTACCACCACCGGGGAACATGCAACAGTCCCAATCCCTGCAATTTTCTGAGAGAAGGAACTGCTCCATCTTGGTGTCGATACCAGACAGCCCAAAAGAGTCTTGAAGATGGGAAGACAATGAGACCTTTGCCCTGCTTTCCCTCCACAACACTGAGCAGCGCTGGCTGTCCAGAGCACTGCTCTAAGGGATGTTGGAGTGGATGCATTCCTTCTGCATGTCAGCGAGCTCTGGGAAAGATCAGGCCCTCCCAAGACACTCTGGTTTCTTTGAGCATCCCAGGTCCTGGGAGACCTCTCCACATTGCCCCTTTAACAGAGCTGCACCTAATGGTCCCATCTGGTGCTTAGCCAAGAATCTGTCTAACAGAACAGAAGCATCTATCACTTTATGGGATATAGATGATTTAGTTTTTCAAGGAAAAAAAATTAAAAAGCACCATTTTCTCACATTGTAACACCATTTTCTGCCCCTCAGCCTGACTGGAAAGATGCTGCAGTCATGCCCAACTTACCTTAGCCTTTTCCTTCTCACCACTTAATGGGTAGGGAAGGAGATTGCCCATGTGGAATGGATCAATGGCAGGAGGGAGAAGTGAGCTTAGATTAAACAGGGAAACATAAAAGATCTGCAACATTCATTTTCCTAAGGATTTAACTTAATCAAATTATCAGCGGTCTGCAGTGCATTTCAAACCACTAGTTACCCATGCCCAGAAACCATTTAAAATAAATGTTAATGTCTGTAGTCTGTTTGATGAAAGCCTTGAAATGTAGACGCTGGGAAGCTTGTGAGCGCTAACAACTGATGGGAAAATGTAACCACAAACATTTCCATTTTGTAACTGCCATCTCCTTCCCCCGGCAGCACATGAGTGCAGGCAATGGATATTCTTCTCCTCCTATTTTCTGCCCCAAAGTTGTCATTTTAATTGTTTTGGGATAACTTTACTCCTTTTCACGCATATTTTTGTCATGAAAAAGTAACAAACTTAATTTTTTTGTAAATTACTACAACTTTGGAACCTGTGTTGCTAAAACCTTTCCTACTATATGGCGCCGAGCTGAAACAATAAGCTGGTGTTAGGAGCCAATAGACCAGAGAATCCATGGAAAACCAGGAATCCCTGTATATCAGCAAAGCAATTTTGATATAACACAGGAAAAGGGACAGAAGTCATGGATTGACTTCTCCCCACCTACGTGCTCCCTTCCAATGAGCCACAAGTAGATTGACTAAAGTAGCATAGATTTCCCCGATTTACCCTTTGAACATCATGGGAGGGATCACAGGGGCAGATGGGCAAGGCCTGGCAAGAGTTGGAGGGTGGAGGGAAGAGCCAGAGGAGCTGAGAGACCTGAAGAGCCACAAGAGAAAGCTTCAGTAGCAAGAGAGGCTGCTTGCAAAGCAAGGCAGCAGGGAAGGCCACCAATGACATGACAAGATGCCACCAGGAGCAGTGGCAGCAGCCAGCGGCGATTGCTGACTGCCCGCACACACTGCCAGTAGTGGGGGGTGGGGGGTGGCGAGGGGCGAACAAGGAGAGAGGTGGCAAGAAGCACTTCTGGGTACACTGGAGAGCGTGCTGGGCCCCCCACCCCGGCTCGGCGACTGGTGCCACCTGAGTCTGGGGGGGCACCCAGGGTCCTCCTGCAGCTGATCACCGAGCCAGGGGGGTGCAGGGAAGCCCCCAGTGTGCTCCCTGGCAGACCTGGAAGTGGACCAGAAGTACTTCCGGTCCACTTCCAGATTCACCGCCGAGCATGTGGGGGGCTCTCCCACTCTCCTGTCGGATGCTCTATCCACTCCAGCATCGCAGCCGCGCTGGTACCTCGAGGTATGTAGAAAAAACATTTAAAGCTGTGTCAATGTCTGAATTGCTGACTCTCTGAATCAGCGTCGAATCTTCAGATTTGGATTTGGCTGAATCAAATCAGGGAGAGTGATCCAAATCAATTAATCGAATCACTGTCCCTGATTCAGGCTGAATCTGAATTCAAATCGAATAGGGCCCGTTTCACACACCCCTAGTGAAAACCATGCAAATCTGGAAGCAAAGAAGCAAATGCCGCAGGCATGCAACATAAGGTCTGCAACTCGTATGTGTTCAGAAACACAAGAACAGACAGTTATGAAATTGGGGGGTTGTTATGAATCCCCGCTTTGGAGTCCACATCTTCCAGGTTCAACAAAAACTCCGGTTACACATGGTTGTTCATGTGCTTTCACAATCTGCATGCTGTGAGACAGCATGGGCATCATGTCCCTTATTACAACTCTTACACAAGACAGATGCAAGTGAAATTCTTCCAGTTTCCCTTGTTAATAATACTTAGCCATCAAATAGCTCTTTTTTGAAAGCATTAAGTAATGATCCTTGTGATATGTGGCTATGTAGCACCATTTCCTCTTTGCAGATGGATAAACAGAATTACCTAAGGCCACAGAGGGCAAAGTACAGTCACAGTCATGATTAATTAGAGCTCTGGGTCTCTTATCTCCTAGAAATGTGCTTAGACCCCACCTTTCTGTTAGGAGCCAGATTCATAGTTAACCCAAGACATACATGCACAAACTAGGGCCCTATGAGCCACTGCAGTAGGGGTAGAAATTAAGATATCTCTTGTGGCTACTTTAATTTGTGCTGGTACCAAAATCCTGGTCTGCTATTAAGAAACAAGCCAGGCCCATGGGCAAATATGCCCCATTACATCAATTCAGTCTGTACTTAGCCAAAGTAATCAGTTTAAATTGTAACAAAGAAGATTTAGGTCATTTATTAGGAAGACCTTTTCCATGATGAGTTTTTGAGTCTACAATGGACAGATACTTGTGTGGGAAGTTTTAGACAAGGATGATCATGTGCTCAGCATGGCATTGGTCTAAATGACCTCTTGATGTTCCTTCTTTTTATATTGTCTATAAATGTGTGACTATTTCGTCTTCATCCTCTTGCTTCTAAAATACGCTGGGATAGACCAGAGATTCTCTAATCTTTCTGCTAAGCTCAGGCTATTCTATTACACGCACACTCCGTATCTGAGTTCACTGAGCCAAACTGCTTTGCTTCTCTATGATGGGAGACGATCAGTGTTCAAGAGGGCTTGAGGGGACTAGGTCCTCAGAGGACCCACTCTGTCCTCTAGGTGAGGACATAACTGCAGAGATGAACCGATGGACTGGTCAGTGCCTGACATTCACCTGCAGGCACAGTTCAGCATCAATGTACCTATACCTAAGGCTGTCTCTGCTATGCCACTGTATCTAGCAGGCTTCTGCAGTTCTTATAACTGTACAAGAGGACTACAAATGGTAGCCACCTACATCATGAAACTGGAATAGGCATTTACATCATACCAGGGTATTTATTCAGTGGGCCTGAGTCTCATTTAACCCAAATTCCCTTTCCCACACTCCCACAGGGGGGATAATTTACATTTATGATCACTTCAAACAACCTTTATGTTGACAGAAGGAAAATGAGTGAAAAGTTTCAGTGAAAATGAGAATCAGGCCTTAGCATTTCCTCCTAGTGTTTTTATAGCACTACAAAGCTAGATAGATAGTAAGTCAAACTGCTTAACCAATACATTACTGTAGGTCAAGGGATTTTGACTGAACCAAGTTAGCCCTGGCTGCAACACCAATAGGACCAGCCTCTATGTTGGAGCAAAAGGATTCCAGACTTCTTGCATATCCACTTACTTCATTTAATGCTTTCCATGGTACTTCACAAGCTGTTCTCTGGTATCCTTCTCCTCTGCTGTGTGACATTTGGCAGTCAACAATACAGATATAACCGCACAGTGCACAAAAAGAGGAACTGGATGGATCTGGCTTTTTCCTGCAAATTTTTTCCTGACTCAAAAGGACAACTGTGGAAAATTACAGAAAAATCAATGTGTGGATTGGTTTACTGTGCATTTTGATGCCGTCAGAAAATGAATGCAGACTGGCATGTGAGGAGGAGAAATCTTACTTTGATGGTCACTTGCTTCTAATCTTAACAGTCCTTATTTCTCCCAATGACAATGAAGCATAGTGTTTACTCAGTGCTTTCCAAATGTTTATTGATCCGGACAAGAACCCTGGGAAATACTGAAAGATGTATTTTTATCATTTCCAATCAGAAGATGGTTATGAACTTTACCATAGATATTAGTGAGAGTACCTCTCTGGTAAAAGGCTTTGCTAGTGATGCTAACTGAATACTGCATGCAATTTTACAGCAGGTTCTCAGGGATGGTCAACATGAGTGGGACATTTTATCCACTGCTGGTTCCTCAAAAATGCCACTGTTGTGTTGGGCAAGGAGGACACAAGCCTTTCTATAGATCTAAATTAAAAAATAAAGCAGATGGCAAAATTCCACATTGAAAATTGTAGGCATAGAATCATGGAAGCATAGAAAGTTAGGGTTGGAAGGGACCTCAGGAGGTCCAACCCCCTGCTTAAAGCAGGACCAGCCCCAACTAGATCATGCCAGCCAAATCTTTGTCTAGCCTGGTTTTGAAAACCCCCAAGGATGGAGCTTCCACCACCTCTCTGGGTGACCTGTTCCAGTGTTTTACTACCCTCCTGGTGAGAATATGCTTCCTAATATCTAACCTGAACTTCCCTTGCTGAAGTTTGAGACCATTGCTCCTTGTTCTGTTATCTGCTACCACTAAGAATAACCTAGCTCCATCCTCTTCAAGCCCCCTTCAGGTAGCTGAAGACTGCTATTAAGTCTCCTCTCAGTCTCATCTTCTCTACACCAAAACAAGCCCAGTTCCCTCAATTTTTCCTCATCTGTCCCCTAACCCCCTCACCATTTTTGTCACCCTCCATTGGACTCTCTCCAATTTGTCTACATCCTTTTTGTAGTGGGGGCCCCAAAACGGAACACAGTATTCCAGATGTGGCCTCACCAGTGCTGAATAGAGAGGAATAATTACTTCCCTTGACCTACTAGCAACACACCTGCCAACGCAGCCCAGTGTGTCATTAGCCTTCTTGGCAACAAGGGCACACTGCAGGCTCACGTTCAGATTATTGTCCACTGTCACCCCCAGGTCCTTTTCTGCAGAGCTGCTGCCCAGCCAGTCTGTCCCCAGTCTATACCGGTGCATGGGATAGTCAATCTTGTTTTATGGCCAAAGCTCCAAATCATGTCAATGGGAGTTCTGCATACAGAATATGTGGGGGATCAAGATAAGGAACCAGGATATGAGATCAAATATTTCTTTGGTTACAAATCTGTTTTAACTCAAGAGGAAACAAGGAGAACTTCCTTAGCCTCAGTGGATCCATTCCTCTGCTCTAGACAGGGATGGCCCAAACCCTTGATTTTGTAAAGACATTTCTAAAGAGCTCCTCTCTTGCCTCTCATTCAAACACTAGAAGGAAAAGCTTATAATTAAGCTGGGATCAGTCCGTTTCTCTGTGCTTTCAGTAAAATAGACAATGGCATTTCCAGTCAGCCCCTCTTGGCCTGCCTGGTGTATCTACATCGTCAAGCCTCTCCTCTGCCATGTGTGCATGCAGCTCCTCACAGAATGGGGCCACTGAGCACTACTGTAATATTAATCTCGTTTCTGGTCCCACTAGAGTGCTTTATAACTCCAGTTTAAAGGACTCAGCTCAAAAACTGCCTACTCTGTTGACCAAAGTTGCACCCCTTCTAGCTATAAAGGAGAGGGAAACAAACTATATATGAAATTTAATCTATCTGAGTCTGCCAAGTATCCCAAAACTGGAGCACTGTGTATAGTAAATAAAGAGTAACAAAACCAGAGTCAGAGGAATTTTGCATCTTTTATGCTCACTGATGTAATAAATCAAAGGTGCAGTTTAATATAGGAAAAATGTATTATAAAGTAATACATCTGGGGAAAAGGACTGAATTTGAGAGTAACATTCATGCAGCAGGCCAGCCATGAAAAGGATGTTGATATCACTAAAGAAAAATAACTCCTTGAAAGCATGAAATTCAGTTCATGCACAAGTATATTATATGCATCTATACGGACATGTATATGCAGCATGAATGTATTGGGCTACATCAGGAGAGAAACAGTGGGGTATATGTTACTACATAGGGTAACTCAACTGGGCCTGACTGGGAGTAGCACCTTGTTTGACATTGCGTACGGGTACACATGGTGCTATTCAATATGAGAAATGGGTATTTCCCATGCTTCTGGCCTTTACTGGTTGCCACATAGGACCAGGAGTGAATTTTTTCCCTTCCTGCTGCTACATGTCAGGGTTTTTTTGAAGCCTTCCTTGGAGACATTGGGTGTTGGAGACCAAATCCCTGAGGTAAGTGGGGAAGTGGGTGACCTGGAAGAAAAGCAACCAGGAGGAGGTAATAGGGAAGGTGTTTTCATACTTCCTGAGAAATCTGGGCAATCAGCTAGTCACCTCAGGTGTCTGTACAGGAATTCACAGAGACTGGGAAACAAGCAGGAAAACTTGGAAATCCTTGCACAATCACAGGCCTATGATGGGATTGGAAAAACAGAGACTTGGTGGGAGCTTACATGACTGGAGCATTGTCATGGATGGGTACAAACTGTTCAGGAAGGACAAACAGGGGAGTAGAGGAGGAGGAGTTGCATTTTATGTAAAGAGCCATGTGACTGCTCAGAGGTCCAGTATGAAACTGGAGATAGGCCTGTTGAGAGTCTCTGGGTTAGAGTCACAGGGGAGTGCAACAAGGGTGATGTCGTGGTCGGGGTCTGCTATAGACCACCAGACCAGGAGGAAGTGGTGGGTGAGGCTTTCTTCAAACAGCTAGTGGAAGTTTCCCAACCACAGGCCCTAGTTCTCATGGGGGACTTCAATCACCCTGGCATCAGCTAGGAGGGCAGTACAGCAGTGCGCAGGCAATCCAGGAAGGTTTTGGAGAGTCTTGGGGACAATGTCCTGGTGCAAGTGCTGGAGCGGCTAACTAGGGAGCTCTTCTTGACCTGCTGCTCACAAACAGGGAAGAATTGGTGGGGAATGTAGTAGTGGATGGCAACTTGGGCAGTAGTGAACATGAGATAACTGAGTTCAGGATCCTGAGGAAAGGAAGGATGGAGAGCAGCAGAGTAAGGACCCTGGACTTCAGAAAAGCAGACTTCAACTCGCTCAGGGAGCTCATGGGCAAGATCCCCTGGGAAGCCAGTTTGAGGGGGAGAGGAGTCCAGGAGAGCTGGCTGTACTGTAAAGAAACCTTACTGAGGGCACAAAAACCAACCATCCCGCTGCACAGGAAGACTAGCAAGTACAGCTGAAGACCAGCTTGGCTTAGCAAGGAACTCTTCAGTAAACTAAATCACAAAAAGGAAGCTTATAATTGGAAATTTGGACAAACAACTTGGGAGAAGTATAGGAGTATTGCTTGGGCATGCAGGGATGAAGTCAGGAAGGCCAAAGCACAACTGGAATTACAGCTAACAAGGGATGTGAAGAGTAACAAGAAGGGTTTCTACAAGTATGTCAGTAACAAGAGGAAGATCAGGGAAAGTGTGGGTTCCTTACTGAATGGGGGAGGCAACATAGTAACAGAGGATGCAGAAAAGGCTGAAGTGCTCAATGCCCTTTTCACCTCAGTCTTCACAAGCAAGGTCAGCTCCAAGACTACTGCACTGGGCAGCACAGTTTGGGGAGGAGGTGAGCAGCCAACAGTGGTGAAAGAACAGATTAGGGACTATTTAGAAAAACTAGATATATACAAGTCCATGGGGCTAGGTAGGATGCCTCCAAGGTCTAGCTGATGTGTTAGCTGAAGGACTTAGCTGATGTGATTGCAGAGCCACTGGCCATCATTTTTTAAAATGCATGGTGACCAGGAGAGCTCCTGGATAATTGAAAAAGGACAAATCTAGTGCCCATATTTAAGAAAGGGAAGAAGGAGGAACTGGAGTACTACAGTCTGGTCAACCTCACTTCAGAGATCCCTGCAAAGATCATGGAGCAGATCCTCAAAGAATCTATTTCAAAGCACTGGGAGGAGAAGAAGGTGATTAGGAGCAGTCAGCATGGATTCATTACAAGCAAGTCATGCCTGACCAACCTGATTGCCTTCTGTGAGGAGATGACTGGCTCTGTGGATGTGGTGAGACCAGTAGACATGGTATACCTTGACTTTAGCAATCAGAACTCGTGATCGAGGCGATACCTTTTATTAGACCAACTAGATTTTTGCAAAAAACATTTCTTTCATTGCAAGCTTTCAGGCACCAACACCCTTCATCAGAGAAAAGATTGTAAAAGTTCATATTTCATAGGAAAGTTGAAGGTGGTAAAATGTCCTGTTTGGAAAAGTTCATTTTATATGCAGATTAGGCTCAGAGAAAAGTTGAAATAGTGTTTGTTGGTAAGCAGGATGTATTCATATTTCTTTCTATTTATGGTGTTTCATATTTCACAGAGGTGTAAGTAGTTGGGATGCTCCTCTGGGCAGGAATTTCTCATCTGGTCAGGTATCTCTGAGCTTTGTTATGAGGCTCTGCGAAGCTGCAAATTACCTTGAACCAAGGCAGGAGCAGTAGCTCAGGTTTCAGGTGGTCAAAGTTGCTTCCTCCTTGTAAAATTATGAAGATTTCATTAAAAAAAAAAATCAGCTAAAATTCAAAGCTCAGATACACCTTACCAGACAAGAAATTTCTGCCCAGAGGAGCATCCCATCTACTTACTCCTCTGTGAAATATGAAGCACCATAACCAGAAGGAAATATGAATGCATCCTACATACCAGCAAACAACTTCAAGGTAAACAGACTATTCCAACTTTTCTCTGAGCCTAATCTACATATAAAATGAGCTTTTCCAAACAGGAGATTTTACCACCTTCAACTTGCCTATGAAATATGAACTTCCAACCAGGAAAACTTTTACAATCTTTTCTCTGATGCCTGTTGAAGGGTGTTTATGCCCAAAAGCTTACAATTAAAGACAATTTTTTTGAAAAAATCTAGTTGGTCTAATAAAAGATATCACCTCTACTATGAGTCCTGATTGCTTTTTCCTCTAGACAAATACAACTACAACCTGGATACTTGACTTTAGCAAGGCTTTTGATACCGTCTCCCACAACGTTCGTGCAGGAAAACTAAGGAAGTACTGTACAGGCTGGATGAATGGACTGTAAGGTGGATAGAAAACTGGTTGAATCATCAGGTTCACAGGGTAGTAGTCAATAGCTTGATGTCTAGTTGGCAGCTGCTATCAAGTGGAGTGCCCCTGGGGCTGGTTTTGTTCAGTATCTTCATCAACAACCTGAAAGTTGGCACAGAGTGCACCCTCGGCAAGTCTGCAGAGGGCAATAATGTGACAATAATGTGAGCCAACAGCGTGTCTTTGTTGCCAAGAAAACTAATGGCATCCTGGGCTGCATTGGTAGGAACATTGCCGCAGATCAGGGAAGGGTGATTATTCCCCTCTATTCAGCACTGGTGAGGCCACATCTGGAGTACTGTGTCCAGTTTTGGGTCCCCACTACAGAAAGGGTGTGGACAAATTGGAGAGAATCCAGCAAAGGGCAACAAAAATGGTTCACGGGCCGGGGCACATGACTTCTGAGAAGAGGCTGAGGGAACTGGGCTTATTTAGTCTTCAGATGAGAAGACTGAGGGGATTTGATAGCAGCCTTCAACTATCTGAAAGCGGGGTTCAAAAGAAGATGGAGCTGGACTGTTCTCAGTGGTGACAGATGACAGTACAAAGAGCAATCGGCTCCAGTTGCAGCAGGGGAAGTTTAGGTTGGATATTAGGAAAAACTCTCTCACCAGGAGGGTGGTGAAGCACAGGAACTGGTTACTTAGAGAGGTTGTGAAATCTCCATGCTTGGAGGTTTTTAAGACCCGGCTCGACAAAGCTTTGGCTGGAAAGATATAGTTGAGGATGGTTCTGCTTTAAGCAGGGGCCTGGAACTAGATGACCTCCTGAGGTCCCTTCCAATCCTAATTTTCTATTATTCTAAATGATCCCCATTTTTACAGCTGTGGAACTAGAGCACAATGGGGTTTATGTATCTCAGCTGAAGTCACACAGGAGGTTTATCACAGAGCCAGGAACTGAAACCATCTCTCCAGAACTTCTTATAGTCATAGAAAGTCTCGGATAACTTCACAAGCTCTGGGCCTAAGACACTGCATGCCCTAGTGAAAAGCAGCTACCTGTGGGTGACACTGTATTATAGAGTCTTTGGGAGGGAAAGTAAAACGAACATCATCCAAAGACAATGGAGGAAATCTCTCCCTTTAGGAAAGGGCCATGGCTCTGTAATGCCCAGCGGAGAGCTGAGGCCAAGCTTTTCTGGGTGTATTCCAGAAGCTCCACATGGAACAAGACAGGAACTTTGTTTGTTTTACATCAGCAGTATGAACGTCTGAGCCGGCCCAGCTGGGGTTTTCACAGGTCATTCCATGGGATCCAAGAATTTCACAGCAAACTCTTAGACCACAAATACTGTTGTGAGGCTGAGCGTATTTATGCACCTTTTATGGTGACCCAGAGAAGTTGATCGAAACGATGATGAGATTCACTGAACTAAGAAGAACTGGAGGTGGCATAGGTCTGGCCTACTCTACTCAGTTTTGCTCCATCAGTCTTAAATAAAAAATCTGGCATTTATTACAAAATTCTGGCCTCAAACTTCCTCCCACAGGATGAAGCAGAGAGGCCCAGACTTGTACAAATTAACCAAAAATAACAGTTCCAGGGAGGGAGAGGATGACTGAGGGGACTGCTAATAGGATACAGAGGCCTTTCACCTCTCACTCACCAGTTCAGCCCCAACCCGGGTCAGCAAATAGGAGTGAAAGCCATCTGCCTCACACGGCTGCTTGGTAGCCTATAACAAATTAGCCAGTAGCCTCTGTCTACTTTCCAAGGAGCAAGGAACCACATCAAGGAAACTACCAGACAGCCCCAGTAGGGTCTTCGATCCAGTGGCTTTGAATGGACATAGAGACTGAAGTACTCTTTCAAATGCAGCCTTGGCCCCTTTAAAACAGCTGAGAAATATATTAAACAAATAGAAGACTTCAGTCTCCAGTCCAGTCAATCCAGAACTAAAATGTGTTTCAAGAATATTGTCTTGACTATCTTTATTGGACCATATGGTTTCTACAGCAATTATCACATGAACAAAGCAAAGACCAGAGCCTCCTGAGCCAATGGGAATACACTGTCCTCAGAAAGGAATGGTATTTTGTAGAAAAAGTGAAAAAAAAGTTTGAAACAGATGAGCTGAGACCTGTACTCCCTCTGGACAATATAAAAGCTACCTTTTGTGTTTAGGACTTACGTACCACAATGATAAGGGCTTTAGATACACAATACTCAGGAAGATGAAGCAAATGAGATTGACTAGAACAAACAGAGCTGGCTAATGTTATCCAGGTAGCAGCCGCAAGCCTCATGGAACCAACGCCAGAAAAGTGTGTGTCATTTTGATGTTCATGTTCAATTTATCAAGGAAGAGACAAAACATTTCCTGGCCAAGAGGAAATGGTGGCCAAGAGATGGAATTGTTGCTCTTTGTTGAAAAGTGAGTTTTGTTACATAATTATTCACATGCAGTGTTAGGTTTGCTAATGTACTTAATGCACTTCATTACTATCCCTCCAAAAGAGGGAATGATACCTTTACAACCAGGGGAGAAAGCACAACTCCAAAGAAATGGGGAGGTAGGAAAATAAGCAGAGCCACAGCAGAGCCCACTGACCAAAGAACCTTGTTTGCCCCCTGAACCAGACACTTTAAAGTCACACTTCATGATCACCCTGAATGCAGCCCGCTAGCAGGGATGCCTCTTCCCCCTTCTCACACCCAAAGTACACACAATCGGGAAGGATGTAAAGCTCCAAGCCAATTCAAGCACATACAGGCAGCCCTGCAGACCCCTTTGACTGGAGAATCACTTACCACGTTCAATCTATTCGCAGCCCATATGTAACATTACCACTGTGAGAGGGAAAGTGAAGTCTGGGGCAGGAAGCAGAGAGCATGCAGAGGACAGAATATAGGGAACGGTTCAGAGTCCTTGGAACAGTCTCGTTTCTGGACATGAACAGGAAGCTGAGTCCCAGAAGCAGAAGAAGACAACTTGAGAGGAAAGGGCCATCCCAGATACACCCCAGGCCCAACATCAAATATCATCACCCTTTCCTCTGTGTCATGCAGGACTTCAGACAGCTCCAAAAAGTATCTAGCCTGGAGACTAGGCACAGTCTGAGCAAATATCTCTCCACTGTCAGAGAGGAAAGCTTAGTCACTCACCACTGGTACAGCCCAGAGAAGGAACATGCATGTAAAACTGCCTTCTTGTCTCCCACAACTTCAGGCCTTCAATAATGCTGGTTTCCCAGCCACTGTGAAGTGACCCTGATAAGAAGCACTGTTTAGAGTAGTGCTAAGGGGATGTAATTTAGAGCAATGAGTGTAAAGGTAAGTTGTATAACAAAGAATTTCCCAGAAAGTGAAGTCTATCAGGGTACAGAACTGGCTCCGATAGAAGTGATGGCAATTGAAGCCCCATCCTTTGGCTCACATAGGCTGAGACTAAATGAACACTAAAACTGTGCTTTGGGGAACCAGCCTATACAGCAGACGGACAGACAGGTGACCCAGGCCTTTCACTGTCTTCAGCACTGTCATTTTTATAGGGAATTACTACGGGCCTTATCACATCTCATGCTGTAAGCCACACAAATGTTAATCGGCTTAGCGTTGTTCGGCTTAGTAGAGCAGGCCCCCTCGGAGCTCAGGCAGCACCTGGCCAGCCAGCAGCCCAGCTGGCACCAACATGGGGGGTGAGCTCCAGAGGAAAAAAAAAAGGATCGGGCCCCCAGGACCCAGACACATACCCCGGTGAAGCCAGGCTGCTGAAGCAGGGCAGAGCTCAGCAGCTGCATCTCAGCAGGCAGAGGCCAGTTCCCGCTGACCCCATGCTCCACTGGGCTGTGCAGGGTCTGGCTGCCGGCTCCCCCCCCAGGCTCACTTCACAGCGGGCGAAGTTGGCAGGTGCCTGAAGCCCCTGAACCCCTGTAGCTGCCAGGTGGCTCCAGGCATGGAGTGCAGGGCTTGGCGCTGCCTGTCTGAGCTGAGTCTGTACAGAGCAGGGGGGAGGCCAGGCCACTCACAGCCATCTCCCAAGCCCAGAGGGGGTGGGAAGCTCCGTCCCTGAATTCCCCACCCCAGGCACGTTCCTGGACCGCTGGGCCCGAGCAGAGTGAGCAAGCTCCTGGGCTGCGGCGCTGGCTCTACCCAGTGGGAGCAACGGTGCAAAGGCACTGTGCCTGACCCTGCAGTGCCCCAGCCTGACTCAGGAGAGACCAATGCATCCTGGGATGCTGGAGGACTTCCACTTGGGCAGAATAGCTGTGGGGAGTGGCCACACCTTAATGAAACAGAAGCAAAATTAGGCAGACTACAGATAATCCTGTCCTGGAGTGATATGACTTTAAGGCAAATAACAAGTGCTTTAAGGTTTTCAGAAGGTATTAACATGCAGCCAATCCAGGGGTTAAGAGCTCCAGCAGCCACCTAAAATTACCATGCAAGAAGGCCCTAACACAGCACCAAACTGAAACTTCAGCAGAAGACCAATGTGCCAGCTCTGCGTGGTGTTCAGAATCACTTCATCCCCTTCATGCTCTCTACTTGAGCAGGGAGTACTTTATCTTGTCTTCCTCTGTTCGGATTGCAGCCTAGCCTTCACTAAAAAACTACAATCTATTTCTGATTCAGTGTAATCAGGAGTGACACACTTAAGTCAGTGAAGCGATACCAGTATAACATTGGAGATGATATTAAAACCCACCAGTATAACATTGGAGATGATATTAAAACCCACCAGCATAACATCGGAGATGATATTAAAATCCATTATGCAATCCTTACCTGAGTCAAATTGCCATTGCAGGAATTGTAAGCCAAGTTTTCAGAGCAAGCAGATCCAGATTTTTGAGTACTCAGCAATCACAACTGAGGCCAAGACCTCATCTTCCCTTTGGGCAACTCATCAGCAGGCGGATGTACAAAAGATCTCAGTTTGTGAATGTTGAAGTCTAGACCTAAAGGCTCCCAGTGTTATAGCTATGGCCTGATCTGAACAAAAAACAACACCTAGTATTCTGAAATCATTTGAAAATCTAGATTCCCAAGTGCACAGCCCTTGCAGAAATGTGGCCCTACCATCTCATTCCATCCCATGGCACAAAATGCAAAATAAAATTTTGTCTTCTTTCTCCTGTGAAGCTGAGAGTGACTGAGACTATGGATTCTCTGAAGCCTTCATCTATGTGAGTTTAAATGGCATGTGCTGTGTCATGTATACTGAAAGGTAAAAGCAGGCGCCAGGGATATCAGTCCGTACATAGGGGTTAACAATGCAATAGTGTGAACAAAAGTCAGAGAGAAAGAATCAAAAAAACATTCATTGTTCTATTTGACTTCTAACATTAACTTCCTTGTAAGCCCCATCCCAAAAAGGGAACCAGCTGAGCCAGGGAATTCAGGGCAGGATCCTAAGCCTTTCACCCTGAAGTTGGCAGCTCTGACTTTGTTCGTTAGGAAAAGTCATTAAGATCTGATGGCTGATGAGCTACCTATTGAAATATCTTGATAGCTATCCAACCAGTTCCTAGCAAAAAACCATTGTTGGTGTAGACGGCAGCCTGAACAGATAAAGATGGACAGGAAGAGCAAGCTTTCCTTTCGCCACAAGAGGTGATTGGGAGAGGTCAGAAGTGAGGAACATTGCCAGGCCAGTGTAAGGAGCTTGCACTGCGGCTGTGTATGATGTATCTAGTCTACAGCTGAGGCCCAATTCTTAAACTGGCGCTCCTGCACTTCCCCCCAGCAAACCAAATTGGTGGAGAAACTGTAAAATGAAAGTGAAGTGAGGATCAAATGTGCCTTGAGCAACGATTTGGGGTAAACACATGCTGTATACACAAATAATTAGGATTTTTTTTTTCTCCTGAAGCCAGTTCCCTGCCCTTTCTTCCTACTTCTAATTAACAGCCAGTTAACATTATATATGTAATCGCTGTTATTAAATTCTGCTGGATCGCTGGAGGTGTCCATGATTAATCCTGCATGCAAAGATCGTGCGGTTTCTCCACACTTGCTTTATCTGTTGATGTAAAACTGCTCTGCAAGCTCTTTTTCCTCCAGACTTAATGGCACGTTGAAATTTACTATCCTACGTCAGTTACTTCACGAAAGCATTTTAATTCTGAACGCCCTGTGGACTGGCCCCGGCGCATGCTTCAGAAGTGATTTGCAGGCTTTTTTTTTTTTTTAATGTGCTGTGTGTCCAGGGAGAAAAGAGCAAGGACTGACATAAATAGCAAAAGAGGTTACATTTGCTGCACTTTAGAAAGCAAATATCTGTATCGTTTTCTTTCCGAAACAAATAAACATGAGTTTAGTGAGCAAATAAGAAAACATCAGAGAGAACCCACGGTATAAGGTAGATTTATAGATGTCAATCGCGCGGTGCAGGTTTATTGGACACGGATTCTGGTAATTGTCATGCTCTTTCTAATTAAAAGAACTGACTTCTATAATAACCACCCTGGCTGTACTCCCCCACCAAAGCCCTGAACACTCATAAGCAAGTATTAGGGAAAATCTTCTGCCAGTGTAAATACTGTGTTAGACCTAAAAGGCAAACGTGTAGGTGAAGAGCGTGCACACACAGCATTCAGTTGTTTTGCCTCCACTCGTTGCCATTCACAGCTTCTGTCCTGCCCCAAGCTGTTTTCCCCTGAATTGCTATTTTCTTCCATCAGCCAGCATATCAAGCCCCCAGTGTTTGCTGAAGTGCATAAATAACAGTCCTCTTAAATACCACCCTCCTCTGATGTGCACTTCAACAGAGACCTACATAGAGCTCCTTCATTTCTGACATTCCACAGTCAACTCCTTCCAGCTCTCCTGCAAACTGCAAGATTGAGCAGAAGGTGCTAATCAGGGAGGGGCCCAAGCACACAGTGTTTGGATTCAGCAGCGAGATCTTTCCCAGTTGCCTCACTGTGGTTCCTTGCTC
>NW_005842240.1:793918-799722 GCF_000455745.1 Alligator sinensis | reverse complement strand
CCAGTTAAGCAAGCAGCCCTCGAATTTACCCCTGCCACATCATGCAGGAGCTATATTTTTGCAATCAACATTATCACGTCAGAAGTTAAACGGAAAAAAAAAAAACCCAAATCATTAGATTTAGACTGAAATTGTCTACCAGCTTCCATCTGATGCTGAAATAGCCCATGTCCCAAAGGTCAGAAGAAGAAAATGACTTTACCTCCCCCGTTGTTTCCCCGTGGCCAGGAGAAAAGCTGAGCCCTGCAGGACGGCAGGACACTGGAATGCAGCGTGACAGGAGAGCGCGTGGGGTGTGTTGTCTTTGCCCCCCTCACATCCTTCCAAAAGAAGTGAGCGAGCGTGTGTGTGTGTGTGTGTGTGTGTGTGTGTGTGTGTGTATGTGCGAGAGAGAGAGAGTGTGCAGGAGAGCAGCAACAGGAAATGACACGAAAACCTTCACCAAGCTCCAATACAAACTTGGCCCCTGACACGAAGGGGGAGATATTTCCCCCTCATTAACCAGCAAAAAATCTGCTGACTAGGGTGGGGAAAAAGCCTCACAGTGACAAGTTTTATTAAAGCAGGGAGTGAATGGGAATGAGGGGAAGAGGAAACTCCTACCAGAGTTTATCTTTTTGAGCAGGAACAATGGGATGACGTTAGACATCAGGAGCCAAATGCCCGCTCTGATGTAACTCCCTTGGCCCCAGTGGTTTTATACCAGGGAGAAAGCGAGCTCTGGATGCGACCACTTGTGCCTTAGGCAACACAGAGCAAGGAAAGTTTACGAGCTTCCCCTGGGCATCTTTGGTTTGCTGAGAGACCCAGGATGATTCTGGCAAGCTGCGCACAGTCATTCAGAAAGACAGAGCATCCCTTCTAGCTCACAGCACTTCTAGGCAATGGAAGAGATAACAGGCAGCGCTATTTGGGCTATTCAGCTTAGCCTAGCAAGAAGGGATCTACAATCACATGCATGCTGCACAGCGTTGGTACAAATATAGGCTGCAATAAGGTGTCCGGCCAGCCGGATAAAATTGCTTTAACATCACAAAGAACCGCGGAAGTGAATATTATTTGCGGCCCATGCTCAAGCCATTGCCTAATGAATCCTGTAGGCTCTTATAAGCTAACAAGCCAGGACTGTTTTATCTACTAGGCAGATTTTGAGTCAGCATTAAATATTCTTGGACTACTTTTTTAGACTCTTCCCTGCCTACCATGCTATCACCTCCCCTGTCATCCAGGCTGGAAATTGTGGGGGTTATCCTCTAACTCACTTGCCTCATATACCAGCTTATCCTTACTTCTCTCATATTCGACTGAAAATTCAAGTCTTCTGCTCTGTCTGGATGATTACAACACTCAGCTAAACCTTGATCTTCCCTGATATCTCCTCCGCTCAAGGCACCCCAGGAGGCATTGTTACTATTATTTTATTCATTACTCGTATTACAATATGATCTCTTAACCACAGTCAAAGTCCCACTGTGCTGGGCAATGAGCACACACATAGCAAGATGCAGCCCCAGACTTGCAAAGCATACAAATTGGGGACACTTCCTCCAAGGACTCCCTGTAGCAGAGGGAAGTGAACCTTTTGCACAGTTTCAGACTCGTGACTTATGGGTAGTTTGCTGCCTCTGAGATTCTTGGACATTGGTTGCAGTCACAGGAATTTTGCGTTCCACAGATACCTGCTTCTTAGGTTGGCAGGGAGAGCAAAATATAATGCTCAGCACAGCTGCCCATGATTTAGGGACTATGGTCTTGGACGACTCAGGGCATGTTCCCTTTGTGATCAACCAGGCCCCCTAGATGGGGCAGGGGATGAAGGCAGACACCTGGCCCCACTTCCTCCCCACCTCTTTTGAGAATGGCTTCTGCTCCAGAGGGTGCCAATAATTGAGCCTGAGTCCTGGCAGGGTGGGGAACATAATAGGAAGGTGCAGCAATATTCTTTCGCTTACTTTTTTCATATCATACAGTCTCTCTAAAGTAAAGACAGGCCTGATCCCTAGCCTGGGTCGAGTCATTGCCTTGCTTCAGAGTGTCAAACATATTAAGACCTGAAGGGATTATCATGATTATATCGTCTGACCTCGTGTATAGCATGCGCCAAAGACACTTACTCAGTGATTTGTCTACTGAGATCCAAATATCTGATTGAGCACTTGCATATCTTTAAGAAAGGCATCCAACCTTAAATTAAAGACTTCATTACGATGGAGAGGGAGAGTCCATGACCTCCCTGAGTGTACCATTGGTACATTCCCCTGATTATTAAGAATGTATGCCTTGCTCCTAATCTGAAATTCTCTAGCTGCAGATATCAACCTCTGAAATCTTTTGTCTGCTAAAATGAAGAGTGCTCTACTATCTGAAATCGCTTCCCCATGTAGGGACTTACCAGTGTGACATGTCATCACTGAGCCTTCTCTGGAAGAAACTGAATTAATTGACTTTCTTTAGTTTCTCACTACACGGCAGATTTTCCAAACTTCAAATCATTCTTTTCCAGTTTGTCGACATTTTTAAATATACAGTACACACCAGAACCAGTCATGGTGTTACCGTAGTAGTCTCAGTGCTGACATAAATTTTAAGGGTACTGAGACTTGCATCCAAACACAGACTTGGAAACATCTCTATTCCAGCTGTATATTCATGCCTTAGGTGGTGTATTGGCAGATCTGTATAGGAGTTAACTCAATAACTCAACTGAATAAGGGGTTTATTGGCCTAGCATCATTCTCCTCCAAACTTCAGCCCAAACTACAAACATTTTAAGATTTGGCATTTATACAATGTTCAACATGGGCTTTCATCTAAACAAGGGTCTTGACCTCCATAACCCTTGGTGTATTTCTTTGGCTCGTGTGAATGACTTGAGTACAATTTGCAGGTATCAGTTGTCACTTCCTTAACAAGAGGTTATTTTCAATTCATCAATGAAATATAAACAGAGCCTTGTACCGAGTTCAAATAAACTCAGAACAGTGACTTCCTCAACATAGCTGTTCGGGACAAAGGCTGAAAACTGTATCCAATTTCACCCCAGGACTTTTGTGTTATCAAGAATAGGCAGAGCAGATTTGTTTGTGCAGCTAACTTAAAAATCTATTAGTTCCAGTTTAAAGGCCAAATTGTGGCTTGCCTAACAGTGACACCTCTTTAAAGTCAATGAATGAGGCTGCCCAAAGAGCAATTCAGTAGAGAATTTGGCTCTAAATTAGATTGCTACTGATGTTATAAAATAGGGAAGATGTTGTGATAGGTAGTAAACTCCTCATACTGTTTTATTAACCAAATCACAGGTTCTCAACAGACCTGAGCTTCAGGATAGTTCCCATCCAGATTGAATCTGAAACAACAGAACCGGGAGATGGAAACACTCTAAGGGCGCGTGCATATGAGCTTGCACGTGCGTTTCCCCCAAAGACAAATAGCAGTGGCACATAATTGTACCGTGGCTACTTGTCCCCGGGGAAATGTCCCTCTGCCGCTGTCCCCCATGCCCCTGCATACATGCTCTGGCACATGGCAAATTGCCCGGGCTGGGGTAGGGGAGGCTGGGGCCAGCACCTGGGCTGGCACCAGCAGCCTTACTGGGGTCCTGGGGGCCTCTCAGTGCTTCAGTGGTGGCAATCTGAGCATGCAAAGCCTAGCCGGCAGCTGGCCGGTGGCTCTGGCCAGCCAGGCTCGTTTCGGGCAGCACACACTGCAGCCACATGCACTGTCCTGCTTTTTTCTGGAATATTTTCTTTAGATCCTGGGCTGTCCTGGTATCTAATTGTGGCTCTACACTGCAAATATGCAATGCAGAGAACCTTTCAACGTGCCTCTGAGGCACCGCAATATGCACGTTCCTGCTCATCTGGATGCATCATAAGAGACCACCCAGAGCACCCCTCTGCAATATAAAACCATAGCCAATGGGTCACAGTTATATAATGTATAGCTGTTAGTTACCAGATATTTCCAGGATGGCAAGCTACTGCAAAGCTTCACAAAACATGAACATATAACATGCTCATGCACATACAGACAAGCCTCTACATGTTCAAATATCTATGCAGAATTTTAGCTTCTTTAGCTCTTTGGGGAGGAACCATGTCTTGCCTTGATTTTGCAATTAGATATATCATCATGGTCCCTTGCAGACACACAGATGCCCACCAAAATATATGGAGCTGATTTAATTGTAAGACCTGTGTTTGGGCTTAACACAATGGAGCCCCCAATCTTTTCACTATTATAACATACACATATACTTAGCATAAGAAGTTCACTTTAGGCCAGGAGGCCACATTCTATCATTTCTCTGAACCCTTGCATGTCACATGCCATTACATTTCTCCCAGTAACATGTATTTAACTAAAGAATATCCTCCAGAAAGATACCCTGTCTTACATCGAGACCGAAAATCCTGTGCTTTCCCCTAGCAGTTTGTTCCACCATCTAAACAGCCTCACATTTGTGCTTTATTTTTCTTTTGAATTCTTCCTGGCCTCTGCCTGGTTCTACTTATGGACTTTTCTCTCATAATTAAAGGTCTCTTTAGTACCCGCTATTTTCTCCATCTGAAAGTAATCGCGCAATGTAATCAGGTTACCTTTCCAACTTTATTTGATAAGCTAAGCAGATTGGGATCATAAATAACACCTTGTGCACTACCTGGATAATATAAGGATAATAGTAGAGTCAGTAGAATATCTTCCTTTCCACTAACTTGAAAATAAACACTAAACTTAATTTTTTTACCCCAGAGTAGTATGATTTGGGTCAGAGAATGGGTATGTCTCACAAGGATACATTTCACATGGAATTGTTGAACATTTTTACCGTGTAGTTTGTTTCCAAAAGCATCATTCACCTGCACATATTTAATCCCATCAGGTTTACATATCTTCTTCACTAAGTGAGATTCTAGATAGAATGAAAACAACTGGGGCCATGGACAGGTATTACATTTGTGTCTGGAAATACCCCATTTTTCCAGCACAAAGAGCAAGCGTACAAGCATCCGAGCAGTTCAGGTGGAAAAATCACAGCGCTGCTGACATAAACTGTTAGCTCTTTCAACCAGCAACTTTGCTGGAGAGCAGTGCCATGTGTAATGCCTGTACAGTTTTACATAATGGGATGGGGATTCATAGAAGCCCTGGGATCCCACAGTCCTCCATTCTCCCAACCCTCTCCAAGGGGGAGCTACTTCCATGACAGCCCACCCTGTGGCAAGCTGCAGTCACTTGAATAGTCTTGTCTCTCCCTGTGACTGTTCAAGGGGCATTGGAAATGCCAAGGGGTGGTAGCAAGGGTAAGGAGAGCAGTTCTCCTTCCCCTGTCACCTATGCAGGGTGGAGGATTGGCCTTGGCAGCTGTTGTTTTTCCCTTGCAGCTGCTAGTCAATCATTTCCCATCTTCTTTTTATGAAGCAATGAGAACCCCTTCCACGTGCAAGAGACAGCTATTATTTTAAACTGTATATCAAAGCAGTCACAAGGGTTGGAAAATTTCAGTCAGGAAGAGCAAACTGCCTTGTAGGTTCTTCTCTCCCCACCTTCCCACCCACCCACCCACACACCCCTATATTTTTAATTCCACATTAAAACCCTGACTTTAAAACATGAAAACCATGGCCATATCTATACAGACTACCCACTGAACCTGGGACCACTTCTAAGCAACAAGCCCCATCTACTTGTTCCCATTCTGCCCATGCCCAAGCCCAGCGATCAGGCAGAGTATACACCTTAGAGGGATCCTGCAGATACATTTCGTACCCACCCTACCAAATTGCCATGGTCATACTTGGAAA
>NW_005842240.1:788067-793908 GCF_000455745.1 Alligator sinensis | reverse complement strand
AAAGAGTGGAACCAAGCATGTGGGGCTTTTTCCAGTCCCAGGCTTAGCTAGGAGGTGGTATAGACATGTCCAATATTTCCTACTGATCTGATCTTGAGTTTGAATGGAGCTTTCTGCTGATTTCTCACAGACATCACTGTAATTCTCACAATATCTAGTTACATTATTCCCAATGCTTTCTTGCAGTTCGGCCTAACTGCATCTTCTTGATCTGCACTTCATATTTATGAGAAATTTCAGTTACAGAAACTAGCTGGGAAGACCTTGATAAGAGAGAGATCATTAAACATGGGCAGGGAAACATAACCCTTGAAACCCCAAGTATTCTAGTTGTGGAGAAAAGCCAACTTCAAATCCCCCATCTAAAACGAACACGCATTGTCCCTTCCAAAGCTCAGCCCTTCCCACTGAAGAAAACTTCAGCCTGGAATGCCTTGTTCATAAGTCAGAAAACCTGTTTAGTCTTCTGGTGGATTTATCATTAACCGTATAAGCACATGTTAGCCATTCAATTCAACTTAATGAATGTGCTATAAACAAACAGCTCTAAAAGCAGTTTTCACCTTACTTCTGCAAGCTGTTGCTACAAGGCCATGCAACTCCCAAACCCACTTATGAAAACATTAATCACTTGATTATAATTTAAGGCATCAGCACTTAAGAGCTGAAACTCCGTACACTTGACTTGAGTTGGACCTCTCACCGTACCCACCATTTTTGGTTCAGTACGTCAAGTTTTCTCTTCTGATCTGTCACTGAATACCAGAGGGACTTGCAAAAACATTTTGATAATGGAACATCCAATTAAAATAGGAATGCAACATTCATGCTGAAAGGAAATTATACTCGTTTGCTTAGCTCTGAGAGTACAAGGTGTAACTCATTTTCAAGAGTAAAAATAAATCTTTTTAAACACAGAATTTTAAGGAAGGAAGGAAGTTGTGTAGCTAGGGTGCTAAGTCATGCAAGAAAAGGGTCTGGGTTCAAATGTGAACTATACCGCACACCTCCCATGCAATTTTGCACCTATCTGGAGAACTGTGTGTTATTCAAGATGCTTGAATGAGGCTGTGTGAATTCTAGTTGGCATGTTCTTGCATTATAATGGCATGTGGGCAATTAGCATGATTTAGCTGACAAAATGGCCTTGAAGGCCCTAGCAGAAAATAGACCTTTTAACTGAAGATGAATAGAGTTTGGAGAACAACAAGTTGAAGAGTAAGTAACTATATTCATCACTATGCATTTCAATCTGGAACTGAAAAGATGAAGCTCAAACTCCCAAAGGAACAATACTCAATTGTGCGCAATGGTCTCAAGTCACAGCAAGGGAAGTTGAGGTTAGATATTAGAAAAAACTCTCACCAGGAGCGTATTTGTAACTGGTGCTTGCTTTGCAGCGTGCAACCAGGTGTGCTAGAATTTAGTCCTTGCCCTCTGGGGCCTCATTCAACAGCCAGTGCTTATTTTTATATCTATGACTGTATGCTAGGTCTTCGTTCTCACCCTCCGCAACTTGGATCTTATTTATTTAGACTGGAAGACTTCCCCAAGTTAAGGTCTTAAGGCAAAATTATTGGCTGTTTCCTCGGGGCTCCTACCTCCCCTTTCACCCCGTCCATTCACCAACCAGTTGTTACTTCATAAAAAGCTCAAACTCCTTTTATACCAATTTGGTGTCAATTGTTATAATCATTCAGTTAACTCAATAAAGTCTTATCATAATTTAGAAAGAAAACTGTATTATCAATAGACTCACAATCAGATGTTTTCCAGTACCGTATCTCTATTCCTTGTCCTGCACCTTTTCCAGGAACGCCACAGTCTGATTCTCACTCCAGTGTCCCATTGGCCAGTCACTTCTCCAAGTGACTGGACTTGGACTGCTTGGCGTCTATCCCCTCTCTGGGGTAGACTGCCTATACCAGGCCAATCTTGCTTCCTTGGCCAACCACTTTCTTCTTTTTGGTTCCCAAGTTCATGCCGGTCTTCCCCGGTGTGCAGCCACAACTGCCATGCCTGGTCTTCCCAAGAGTGCTGGCATGACTGCCCATGCCAGTGTTCCCCAGCTTGCCTGCCCTGGTGCCAGTCTTCCCCGGCGTGCAGACACGGCTGCCCTCACCAGTCTGCCCTGGCTTGCCTGCCTCCACCTATTTTCCAGCTTTCTTTTAAAGCTGACTACCCCCCTTGCACAGCTAGAACACACTTTTAAAGTATGCTGGAGCCTGTGCAGGACTCATCCACTGCTCTTCTAACACTGCTGAGGTGTTCTCCAGCCAGTGAGTAGCTCCCACGGTCCTTCCCGGGCCAACCACTTTCTTCTCAGGGTCCAGTGGTTTTCTTCTTGCTGGTCCCCGTTCAGGACTTTCCTGGAGTGTGGGAGGCGCGCTCCCACAGTATTAAAGCACTAGAACAGGTTACTCAGTGGTTGTGGAACCTCTGTCCTTGGGTTATTTAAGACCTAGATAGACAAAGCCTTGGCTGGGATGATCAAGTTGGGGATGGTCCTGCTTTGATCCAGAGTTGGACTAGATGACCTCCTGGGCTGGGTAAAGACACTTTTACCAGTAGAAGTGATCAGAAACTGGTCTGCACCCATAACAGAACAGAAGTTCAGCACACATGGATGGGTGTATACATGGCAGAACCTGGTAAGGTTTGCCCCCGCCCCCCAGCGGGTGAATGCATGTTCTGTTTGCCACCGATCTGAGCTATGCCACTTACAGAAAAGGCGTAACTTAGACTGATTCTGTGTCAGGCTTTTTGAATGTCTGTACCTAGCCCTTACGTCCCTTCCAACCCTAATTTTCTATGAGTCTATGACAGCAAATGTGAGCAGGAAAGGACATAATCACATTGCTCAGTCCCTCTGAGTCAGCATTAGTAATCAGGAGTTTCTGGGGTCAGTAAATCACAGAAGAAAGATAATAGATAAAGATGAGTTTGGATGTGAAATGAGATAAAGTTAAGGATGATGATAAAGGAATAAAAAGGAGGTGGAAGCCAGATATAGTTCCATAAACCACATCCTCAATTTGTGGGGACTCGCTGCAAATAAGTGTCATTCTTTTTCTATTTTATCTTGAAGATGAAGACTGCTTCCCAATTTATAAATGCTGGAAAATCTCTATAGCACCTTCTCTTGTTACTGCAGTAGGTTTACATTACGTTGGTTGCTTTATTTTTTCAGCAATTACAGCTTCATTTAAGAAGTGAGTTGCTGGAACTGAAAACTATCTTTTCTTTTTTATCCCCAGTTGTGGGGGGAGGAATCTGAAGCCTCAGAAAAGCAGAATCCAAGAGAAAGCTCTTAAGCTTTTGAACTTTATGAGTTCAAGGAATTTCCCATTTAAATGCCACACATCTTTCAAACTGGCCGTCATAGTGTTGCCAGCTGAGTGAATGACCTTGTGCCATAGAAACATAAACAAGGTCTCCATGTCCGGCTCAGGCACTTCCCAATCAGTCTGATATACTGAAATGCTGATTTCTCTACCGAATATAGCCATCCTTAACCACCTGTCTGGGCTCTTGTATCACTACAATACTTTAAGTATTTCTTGTTTTTAAAGGAAACATCCAACAGGCAGCGACAGTAGTGTAAAGACATGTTAGGATGATATTGCTTACATGCTACCTTCAGTTCCTGCGGTACCCCCCTGCTAGTAAAAGTTAGCTCTGGCTATGCAGGTTAAAACATTTTAAATGCTCTAAGTGCAAAGCCAAAGGTTAGTCAGACCAAACAGAGAAAGTCACATCTCAGTAAGGCAAAACTTGCCTCAAGCAACCACTCGAAGTACTGATGAAAAGCAGCCGCTTCAGGGTCACCTAAGAGAGAAGGAGCAGAAGTGCACTGCGTGCATATGGGGGTGTTTCAGAATGATCTTGTAAGGTACCAAGTGAGATAAAACAAGTCTCTAGTACAGGGTCCAATGTCTCCCCAAAGAAGCCTCTTTTCAGTCTCTCAGGAGCCAGCAAATCCTTTGGGTGGGAGTAGTCCTCTGTTTCATTTCCTATATTCACCTCTTCCTTCTCTTTCTAATTAGTGCATCTGGGCTATGGCAGTTCTCCCTGATGTTAGCAGTCTTCCACACATGCTTCACCACTCCTGTAAAAACTATGCTGCAGCTGTTACCAGGCTGTTCACACTCTCAGACTCTCCACTCACCACACCTATGCACACTCACAAACTAGCCTCCTAGGGTAGGGGGAAACTTGCCGCTCTTCCAGCTCTACCTACCAAGAAGCAGCACTGTGTAAAAATATTTTCTGCCTCTGCCAATACTATCCCAGCCATTCAGTGGATTGGACAATGGGTTGGGACTCAGGAGACCTGGGTACAAAGGCCTGAAATCTTCCGATATTTCCAAGTTGTCAGGATAGGAGGATGGGCACATTACGCTGAATTCCTAGTTCAGGTGAGCAATGTTCATGCAGCTCACCTGAACTGCGGGAGGCGGGGGGAGAGGTCTCCAGGACTGTGGGAGCAGGGGAGGGCCTGTAAGTGTCTGTACAGGGGACAGTTAAAGGGACTCAGGGATGGTGGGGGTGGGGGCGAGGCCAGGATATGGTGGCTGCAGCCCAAGTCACAAAGCGGCTCCCTAGAAGCAGAGGAGGGGGAGAGCAGGGCATGCTGGGATGCCCGAAGGCATCTCTGTGGTTCCAATCAACTGGGGAAGTATGCAAGCGTCCATTCAAACACTTGAACCCTAAGCAACTGAGATGTCAACTTAGTCCAACACAGTAGAAATTAGGGCTACGCGAAATTTCAGCAGCCGTTTTATTGTGGAGGTGTTTCAGGCTATTTCAGCACCCGAAACAACGAATCCAAATCAAAACAGAAGGCTCTGAAACAGCTCCAAAACATTTTGGAAATGTTTCGGAGAATATTGGCATTTCAGAGCCAGGCTTGCAGGGAAACAAAAACTAAGAGGAGGGAGGGGAAAGAGGGGAAGGGCTACTCTGATGTTGACAGCTAACTCCCAGTTAGGTTCCCCAGCTCTCTGATCATTTTCCGAGCTCTTCCTAGGGGAGGGGAGGGGGGTGGGGGGGCGGCTCAGGCCCCTGAGCTGCGTGCAGGGTTTCAGCAGGCTGCCACTGTAGGCTGGGGCCAGCGGCATCCACCCGGCACAGCCCACACTGAGCGCCAGGGAGACTGCAGTGTTGCCACTGGCCCCAGCCTGCAGCAGCAGCTTGCTGAAACCCCACACACAGATTGGCAGGGGGGGGGCATACCCCCCCCGGGAAGAGCTGGGGAATTGAACTGGGGTTGGGCAATCCCTACTGTGTGACCTGGCTCCGCAGGGAGCAGAGATGCACACTGCGTTCTCTTCCCTGCTGCTGCCCACCTCATGCAGTCCGGGATCTCTGCTCCCTGCAGAGCCAGGTCACACGGTAGGGGCCAGCACTGCCCTGCCCCGTTACTCGACTCTGCAGGGAGCAGAGATCCAAGCCAGGGTCTCCTCATTGCCGCTGCCTGCCCCATGCAGCCCCATGGCACTGGGGCAACGCAGGGCGGGCAGCGGCAATGAGAAGACCGCCTGGCATGAATCTCTGCTCCCCGCAGAGCCGAGTCGTGTGGCAGGGATCAGCAGGCTTGCTCACTGCTCTGTGCTGCTTCCCTGTCCTGACCCCAGCATGACAGGGATCAGAGATCCACGCGGGGGTCTCCTCACCTGCACGGAGGGCCTCGGCTCCCCACCTCCCCCCGGATGAGCCACCCATTGTCCTGGCCTCCTCCCCACTGGGGCCCCAAGCCTTGGCCCCAAGCCCCACCTGGCTGGGTAGGGCTGTGCGAAGCTTCCCTTGCAGCCCATTCGACACAGATTCGGAGAAGATTCG
>NW_005842240.1:784871-788057 GCF_000455745.1 Alligator sinensis | reverse complement strand
CGGAAGAGCTGAATCTCCAAAACAGATTCGTCCGAAACAAAACAGGACAGTGATCCGAAACACCAAAACAAATCACTGTCCTCCGAAACGGCAGAATCCAAACCCGAATCAAAACAGCCGTTTCGCACAACCCTAGTGGAGATTTCTACTGTATCAGACATTTTGAAAACAGCTGAAGTTCTTTGAATGCTTGTACACAGTGCATTTCAATTGGAAGAATTGTGATCCCACTGGCTGACATGCCATGTTTGGACTTACCCTAGAATCCATGCTGAAGGAAAAAAACGGTGGTTTCTTATGTCTTTTGCAGAAGGAAACAACAAGGGCTTCCCCAGGCCTTCTTTCCAGCTCTCCTGATTTAATGCTTGGCTTAGCTCAGGGACCAGAGCATGTTTCAAACATGTTCTTATACTTGCTTACTTTGCATATCCCACAAATGAAAGGTTTGTGCTCCCATCAATAAAGCTTCTTCCAACAGTAGTAGATAAAACTGTACGAAACCTGAGCAGCATTATTAATATATTGCACTGACAGAGGATCTGCTCCCAGTTCATTACAAGCTGTTGAAATCCCACCTGGTGAAGTGTCAGTTGCCTCATTTCAGGCTGCCCCCTGAGGTCATCCTATGAAGTCAACAGTTTTGAAATTAGCCCCCGAGCTAACACAGGCTAACCTTCCCTAAACGACATGGTTGTCCTGCACCTGGCAAGACAACAAAGTTATTCATGCCAGGCAAGAGTCACCTTGTTGTAATAATTAACTAGTATCACTCACACTGCACCTTCTTGCTGAATACAGAAGGAATTGCAACACTTGAAAGGGAGGGGTCTTTGGCAACAGTCTATAAAATAAAAGACAAATCTGGCCTTCCAGGTAATTTCACTTGGCGCAGCAGACCTAGATAGAAAAATATCACCTCTACGTGCCAGCATTGTTATGTATACTGAACCGTGCCTCTCCTTCCTAGGATGACATTTGTTGAATTGTGCTATGTGGAAGGACTTTTGAAATCAGAGGTGGAACTGCTCATCTCGGGGAGAACAGGATAATAATGCTGCTGCTGCAGCTGGGAAGACTTGCCTAGATATTTATGCCTTGTTTGTCAGATCAATATACCCAAAATTGGTATATGGTTCAACCTGGAAATCAATGGCTGGCACTTTTGAGAAGTAAATACCAGTGTGGCATATACAACATAAACTGACAGCAGAAGTGCTTTGGAGTTGTGTTACATCAAGCAGTACCGGTGTGCTGATTCAAAGAAAAAGCCTGCTGTATACATAAAATGATAAGACTTAGTCACCATGGAGCATCTTTAAAGCACTTAGGCAAGTGCTTGAAGTCTCAAAGTAACTAAGCCCTGCTTGCAAAGAAGTGGATTTGATTATGGTACTTAAACAGAGAAACTATATGAAATAGTTGCCAAGCAAACAGAATGGCCAAATCCTACCTCAAGGAGGTATCCAGGATGGTGAACTCTTTCACTGGTCCCCAGTGCCTACCAACCCACATCAGAACAAAATATCAAGCCCTGAAAAGAAATGTCCCGGGCAGAAAAAAAAAAGATTCTTGCATTTGGGAAACCTTCTCAAACACTATCTGTACACACCAACCATGAACCCACCTGCATTCCCAGGATTCAGTCCATTCACTCATCTGCCAGTCTGGAAAAAAATTAAAGGGTTCTTAAACCAAGGGTTGTGAATTCAACTCATCTTCTTCTGGATTTGAGAAGAGTTATTATGCCATTTGCAACCAAAACAGCCTACATCTCATTCAGAGAACCTGACCCTGTGGCCATGTCTATATGTGCAGTTACACCAGCTTAAATTTACTGCGCAGTACGCCTGTGTCAAGCAGCAAGTATTCGATTTGGCTTCAGATTCAGCTGATTTGGAGGAACAGTGATTCGATTCAGTGGTTTGAATCACGGTCTTGATTCTATTCGATCGATTCAGATTCAGAGATCTGGGCTGAATCTCCTCCAAATCGAACAGGCAGAAGCGGCAGTGGGCGTGAGGCAAGGGCGAGCGGCGCCCCATCCCCTGCCCACTCCCCCAACCCCCCATGGCTGCCCCGCCTGGCCCCAGCATCCTGGCATATAGAAAAAAAAATGTTTTAAAAGCCCCACACTCACTGGGTGCAGCAGGGGTGATTAGGGCCTCTGGGAGCTCATGACAGAGCCCCCCTGTGCAGCCCCCCCTGCCTGGCACCCGCACGGCAGCTGTTGCATAGTGAGGGTGCAACATGGCTCGGCAGGGCACCATGGGGCTCTGCGTGCTGTCCAGGAGCTGGAGCCACTCAGGCTGAGCACTGCTGGGCTCTGGGTAACTGCTGGAGCTGCCCCAGCTCCAGGACAGCGCGTGGCACCCTGCCAAGCTGTGCTGTACCCATGCAATGTGACAGCTGCTGCATGGGTGCCAGGCAGGGGAGGGCGGGAGCGGGGCATGATCCCCGATTGCCACTGCTGCAGCCGGTGAATGCGGGGCTTTTTTTTAAGTGCCAGGATGCTGGGGCCAGGTGGGGGAGCCATGGGAGGGCTGGGAGAGCGGGGGATGGGGGTCCCCCATAGTCCCCTCCTCCTTCCTCCAGCCCCCCCTCCCCCTACTTAATCAGCACAGAGCCTGGATCCAGCTCCCTGTGGCACCAAGCGCCGAGGCTTCCAATTCAATTTGGACCTTTTAATGGGTCTCCTGATTCGATTCATATACAGAAATTCGGCTCCTGAATCGGGCCAAATCTCCTCCAAATCAAATTCACTACTGAAGCTTCGCACAGCCCTGCTGCGCAGTAAACAGAATAGGCCGGTGTCTACACATGCAGGCATTAAAGCCCTTAATGCTGTGTGTGGACTGACTTGGAACTAAAGTTAGTCCCAAGTCAGTCCACATGCACACACACTGTTACTGAGCAGTAAGGCGTCTACACGTGCGTTATTGCACAGTAACTAATCAGGAATAAATTTGATACCTGCATCATGCAGGTATCAAATTTACACTCAAGTCAGCATAAATTGCCATATTTACTGTGCAGTATGGGCATGCACGTATAGATGTGCTCTCATACCGTGCAGTAATTTCAGTTATTGTACAGTAAATGCACATGTGTAGACATGCCCTGTGCGTCTGAATCTCAGGCTTGGGGGAACAAAGACTCCAGCAACCAGCACTGGCAGAATCAGCAGGA
>NW_005842240.1:756357-784858 GCF_000455745.1 Alligator sinensis | reverse complement strand
AAGCTGAATTCTGGAGATATTAGCATGTCGCTCAGGAGGGCTAAGGAGTAGCTAAATGAGAGGATAAGAAACTTTTCTTGTTTTGCTTTTATGTCTCCCAACCCATAGTCTGTTGTGCTTGTACAAGTGTCTTCTCCTACATAATAAATCCTTTTGTTGTTTGTCTACGTACTGACTGCCTGGGCAAGGACTGATTTCTGGGCAAGTGATACTCCAGGTTTACCCTTTCTACAGAAAAATAGGCCTATAATTTCTTTCATAAACCAACAAGGTAGCCATCTGGGCTAGCAGAGATGCCCTCACTGCAGCTGCAGGGCCCGGTAGAAGGGCAGGGGAACTGAGGCTTCCTGGGTAGAGCGCTCCCAGGAGTACCCGTTTCTTGGGACAAGTGGTAACACTGTGGGGAGGAACTCAGGGCTCTGAAGTCCCTCATGGATGGGTTTGTGCCACTGCTGAAAATCAAACTTCCTATTTCTGAGCAAATTCATAGAGCAGCTTGTCAAAGGCCAACTGAAAGCTCATCTTACTGAAGTGAGCCCTCTAAACCTGGCACAATAAGTATTTGGGACATGGAAATGGAAATGTTTTTGTAGCACTAATGAAAGATGTTGAACTCAATTAATCAAGACAAGGAAGGACCTAAAGAGAAGAAATTGTTTAGTTGCCTCTACACAAATGCTAGGATCTGGAATGATAAACAGAAGGAATTGAAATTCCTTATTAATGAGCATAGGCAGACAAGGGTCTTTGGGTAAATGTGATATCTTTTATTAGATCAACTAAATAGATGGAAAAAAATGTTCTTTGCAAGCTTTTGGGTGCAAACATTCTTCTTCAGGCACAGCATAAATCCAGACTAGCTGGTATTACTGAAACCTGGTGGGAAGATTCACAGACGAATGTTCAACTCACTAAATATAACCTATTTCGAAAGAATCAAGTAGGGAAAGGGGAAGGAATATTCAGCAAAAGTGATATCTGTTTCTGAGTCACTGACAGCTCAGAAGAAAATGATCTTGAATGCTTATTAATCAACTTCTTAACAAATAAAGTACAAGGTGAAAGACTAGTTGATATTTGCTACATACCACCAAATTACACTAAGCATTAGGCTGACTGGCTCTTAAAGTGCTACCATGTGTATAGTGGGGAAAAAGCTACATTATTATAGTGGGGGACTTCAACCTGAGTTACAGACCAGAGGTCTTTTGCTGCCAGTTGTAAAACATCCTTGGAATTTCTAAAAATTATAGATGCTAATTTCCTAACTCAAACCGTGCTGCATTCAACACAATGAAACTGGACGCTACACTTCACCGTGACAGATAAAGAGAAGTTGAAGAGATAGCTAGGTACAAGTGATCATGGTATAATTTATGTGCAAGTAGAATAAAGTCCTAAGCAGTACTATACATAGCTTGTGCTTTAAAGCACCCAGTTTTACAAAACGTATTGAACCAAACACTATGAGCCAAATCGGCAGGGGGAGAAGTAAATATAAGACAGTTAACTAGACACTTGTGAATATTAATCAAAAGTTAGAAATTGTAGAAAAATCGATCTCAGAAGCAAAAGACAAACAACAACAAAATAGACAAACCAAAATAAATAAAGATAAAATAAGTAAAATAAAAAATAAATAAGTAAAGAAAATAAACCTACGAAATCTATAGGCAACAGAGTTCAGGACAATACAAAGGAGTTTAAGTATAACAAAACATAAGGAAACCTAGGAATGATAATGACCCATGATGAGATGGAAATGATGAAATGGTCAATAACAATGCAGAAAAGCTAGATGTATTTGATATCTGGAAGGGTGTCAAATGATAACAGATGCTGGTAATAAAATACTTTCCATTCCAACAGAAACTAATGAAGATGTTAACATCAGTTGCTAAAGCTGTCAGGAAAATTTGCACCCAAGAGTTTTAAAAGAGCCAGCTGAGGAGATATCTTGATTAATATTACTGTTGATTTCCTAAAAAACTTGGTATAGTGGAAAAGTTCTATAGCTGCAGAAGAAAGCTAATGATCTGCCAATATCTAAAAATGGTGAACACAATGAGAAGGGTAGCCTTAAGCCTGTCAGCCCAGGCAAAAGAAAGAACAGCTGATAAGGGGCTTGATTAATAAAGCGCTAAGGGAGAAAAAAATATAATTAATACCAATCCAATGGGCTTAGTGGGAAATGAATCTTGTCAAACCAGTGTGATAACCTTTTTGATAAGATGACATACATTATATGGATCGAAAGAATTGTGTTGTTGCAAGAGACTTCTGTAAAGTGTTTGACTTACTTACACTCCATATCTTAAATAACAAAGGAGAATGACACAAAATCAATATGGCTCATGTCAAATGGATTACAAGTTGTTCCCATAATTTAACTGCAAGCTAGAAAACAGTGATCTTCTGCAGAGATCATTTTTGGCACAATTTTTCATTTTATCTATGACCAAATAGAAAATACAAAATCATTCCTGATTGAATCTGCAGGAAACACAATCATTGGGGAAATTGTAAGGAATGAAAGAAGGTGGGTCACTGCTACAGAGCAATCTGGAAAGCTTAGTATGCTCAGTCCAAGCAAACATTGAAACATGAGTTTCAATAAAGCTAAATGCAGAGCTATGCATCCAGGAACAGGAATGCAGGCCACACTGAAAGCATGGGGGACTCTAGCCCAAGAAACAGAGACTAAAAAGGACTTGTTGCTCAGTGTGAACAATCAGCTTAAAATGAGCTTCCAATGTGAACCCATGGCCAAAAAAAGTTTTGCATATGTGAACAGGAGATTCTTAAGTAGGAATAGAGATGCTTGGTACTAGTATAAGTGCTGCTATCCAGTGGCCAGTTCATTGTCCATAGTTCAAGACTGATGTTGAAAAATGAGACGGGGTTCAAAGCAGAACTACAAAAATGATCAAAGTGCTGAAAGCATGCCTTGTGGTCAAAAATTCACGAAGTACTATCTGTTTAGTTTAAAAGTGAAGGGGTTAAGAAGTGATTATAAATCCCTACACAGGAACCAGAAATTTGATAACAGATGGCTCTTCAGTCTAGGAGTCAAAGTTTTTATAAGAATCCGTGGATGGAAGCTAGATGGATTCAGATCAGAAATAAGTAATTAACCACTGGAACAAATTGCCAAGAAATGTGATGCATCCATCATCCCTGGAAATGGTTAAATCAAGTTAGGGTTCTTTAGGAAATCAAACTGGAAGGTCACAACAGTCCCATTTGTTCTTAAAAATCTACCAATATCTGAAATGATGAGGCCTTCAGTGTTTCTACCATAAACTATTTCAGAGCTGCCCAACTGACAGCCCATGGGCTGTATGCAATCCACAAGGGGTTAAATTGGGGCCTCCGGGCTTTCACCCACTGCTCCCCACATTGCCCCAGATACAACACTCCCTCCTCTGGCTGCTGCTTCCTCCCTCTACCCCAGGGGACAGGGCAGTGCAGCAGAGCGCAGGGAGCTGAGGGTAAATCCAGGCCACGCAGGTAAGAGTCACACCACGTGGGGCAGTGATGGGTGGGGGGTGCCCACGCACTCAAGCACTGCAGCAAAAGATTGAGGGTGGGGGCGTGGAGCAGTGCAGCAGCAAGGAGGGGAGCATCTGCAGAGTGCATGGCCACTGGGCCCATGGTTCACCTGGGGTGCCTCGTATGGTGTACAGCTCACCGGACGTGGACCCCGGAGGATTGGAAGTTGGACAGCCCTGGACTACTTTATAGCAAAATGGGTCTCACTGCTGGGAAATCTATTCTAACTTTCCTTAGCTCAAATCTGAATGAACCACGATAAACATTTCATCACCCTGTCTATACTTACCAAAAAAAATGATTATCCATCATAATAGAGAACAACACTCTTTGAATGCTGGGACAGAATGATCAACGGCCCTTTTCAATCAAGCAGCTCATATTTAGCTCCTCATCTTCCTCCATCATCAAGTTATCTCCACCACTTTAAAACTGAACTGCAAATCCAAATGCTATATTTAGTTAAGCACAGGAATGTGTACTGAATGTTTCCCCTAGTCGAGTACTGGGGCAGACAGGGGGGAATTCCAGAGGGAGGAATGATGTGGTGTAGCTAACAAAACCAGAGTAAGATTTTGCAGAAGTGGCAAAGGAAGTTGTTAAAGCTGAGTTAAACTACATCAATGTCCTTAGAGCCTGTGTGTCACTGTCCTCTACTACGTGCTTATTTGGTGCATGCTTTATAATCAGTTGTGTTAATTCCCACTTACTCTGATGATAGTCTGATTTGTGGTACTGGGATTTTTGACACAGTGCATGTTCTTACTCATGATTTCCTAGAGATTGGAAAGAAGCAGTCCTCATGTAATAGGCGTGGGATAAAGAAAAGCCCAGTCCCTGCCCCAGAAAGCTTGCAGCCTAAAATGTAGACAACATGCAACAGGTAATATAACAGACCAATGGGAAGGGCAAAGTGGGGAGGACAAGATAGCAGGAGAAACATGGACGTTTATGTGAATTAAGAGTCACGCCAGCCGTAGTCATCAAGGTACAGCAGAACCACTATCACACAGAGAAGGGCTTTCACCTCCATAATCTACAACCCGATGTCTTTGGGTGCAACCCAGTTACACTGTGTATTTTAGCCACCATATTACACTGCATGCTACCTAATGAAATGTTTATTGTCAGGCCAAGAGTAGGTGTGGGATCTTTTTTTTTTTTAGGATTAGCATCCTCAGAATTACTTCCTATTAAACAAATCTGCCTTGGCTTGTTTCCTCACCGCCCCGATGAGTTACCGTACAGATATTTTGAAACCATAAACCTAATGTTATCCCCTGACCACACTTCTAACCACTCAAAATCCCTATGTTTGACACTTTCCACAGATTTAGCACCATGCCCAAATTTAATTCATGTAATATTTACCTCTCCCTTCTCATGACTATTAGTGAAGTTAAACAAAAACCTAACACTGGTCCTTACAGCAGCCTTAAAGATTCCTTCCTCAATTCGTTGTCATTTATCATGACCTTTTCTTTTGTTCTCTTGGTCAGTTTTCAGTCCATGTTATATCTCCCAAGTCAGTCCAAATTCATCTTTCACTAAGGATGCATTTTTCATGAAAGGATGCATCAAGTCCCTTAGATGTGGGCAGGCGCCTTGTTCAGCACCTTGAATGGTCAAATTCCCTTCATCTGCTTGTTTTGCAGTTGGTCAAAATCAAAAGATGAAGTTATGCCTTATAAATCTATGCATGTCTTTTTCATTGTTCCATTATTTCACAAGGGTGAAATTAATTTGTACAGAGAGCCTACATACCTCTTACGTACCACTTCAACAGCTAGATTAAGTGGGATGTGAGTGGTAAATAGGGTTTCAAAAAAACCTGTCTCTGCAAGGAAGAATTCTGCTATAAATGCTGACAGATTATCAACTCTTAATAGTTGTTCCATTACCCTGTAATGAAGAAATCCATTCCCACCTCCTATAAGGGCCCCTATGCATCATTTATATTCCATTTAATCAACCACAGAGAGGGTCTACATAGGACGTGAGCGCTATTAGATGACTTTGTGTGGACCCATTATACAGCAGAGAATTCTGCATGACATGCTTGCAGATTTTTCTTCCAGGCCTCCCCCGTTCCTTTTACTAGACTGAGCCTAGGTCTATCAGATAATTACTAGGATTGCTCTTTTTTTTTTCTAATTTAGGACAGATCCAACAAAAACTTTTGATGCTTAATTGCTGGTGAGCCAATAAACTCATTAGCTAATTCCAAGGAGAGTGTACCATTAGGATGTCATCCTTAAAATGTTTCAACTTTTATCTTTAAAGTTTTCCTATGCCCTAGATCTCTGAATTTGCCTTGTTAGCAGACTTTTGCCCCCATTCACAATGTCTTCAGTTAATGTTAGTGTCATGATGCAAGACAATGATTCAGTAACTCCAACAGTGCTGACTTCTAGTTCTTTTCCTGCAGTGTTTCCTAATGCCATCAGACAGCCTGAGATCTAAAATTGAATGAAAGGAGACAAGGCGAGGTAAATATGTCACGTTCACTCACTGTTCTCCTTATGGATGTTTCCTAACTTGTTATAAAAGTCAGTTAGATCACAGAAAAAGTAGCAAGGTAGCTTGGCAGCAGTAAAAAGTTACTGCCCAGAAGTCCTTGCTCTCAAAGATCACAGTTCTTTCTACAACATGTAACACCAGTCACTTTGGCAATCAGATGGTAGGAACAAGTTTCCACGTCACTGCTTGGTGTTCAGATTATTAGCCTCATGTAAATAAAACATGAATCAGGCACCAAAGAGAGTGATGGTAATTCTTGTGTCATTCAGCCAACCTGCCAATGATGATACCTTTAAGATCCTCTGTGAAAAAGCGTAAATTTGTATTCAAATCACTCTCCTATTTAAACACTGCTCTATGCATGCCCTTGCAGAGCATCTGATGAAGTAAACTCGAGCTCACAAACTTGTCCTAGCTTACAGACAGACCGGGAACCTTGAACGGCATCTCTCAAGCAACCAGCTGCCTAACTCCATTCTCACTGAGGCACCAGGTTTTACAAGAGACCCAGATGCCAATTGTACCCCCACATTAATACAGGCCACATCATCACTGCACCCAGTAACATGAATTATAGAATCAGAGGCTAATGTAACAGGGTCATCTCCAGGGGTGGTCATGAGGGCCCTGGAGTCCCTTTGGCCCTTGCTCACTCTGATGTCTCTGGGCAGTCACCCCTTCAATCACACGCCACACCTTCATGTATTTGGCTTAAATAAGGGAGGCTGACCCAGGGCTTCCCACTCGAGATCTCACTCACATGATGGCCAGGTGTCTGCGGTCATTGCCCTAAGGGCCGACTGTGAGGCTCCATCTACCCCCACCCCACACAATGAAGGTGTCATCACTCACTGATGGTCTCTCTCTCTATGCTCTCAGCCTTGCTCTGGGCTATCGGACCCTCAGGTCCCACACTCAGCCCCCCAGGGCTCTCAAACCCCCTGGGCTCTCATTCAGCCCCCCGGGCTCCTGGACCCCATGGTCCTACACTCAGCCCCTCTGCCGCAGCATGCTGTCCCCAGGCCAGGGTCTGGCCATGCCCCTCACTCTCTGCTCAAATAGAGAGCAAGGGCTGCTTTGCCCCCACCGGGCAAACCCCAGCTGGGGTCCCATGTGGGCAGGGGAGAGGGTTTAAACCCCCTTCCCCCACCTCATTGCCTCAGCCTGGCCATAAACCAGTCTGACCTAAACCAGTTCAGTCTGATATTACATCCAACCAGGTTTATCTTAAACCAGTTTCAGCCATTTTGAAAGCAGTTTAAGTGCACTGAACTTTTGTTGCGTTACAGATTTGAACCAGTTCCTGATCACTTTAACCAGTTTATGTGTAACTGCTGTCCCTACCCTAAGGGTCTGATTCTGAGTCCACCCAGAAATAAGTGCACTGAAGTCAGTTGGGTTCAGTGGTGTTAAACTGATCAGAATTAGGTTCTTGGGGCAGACCTTTCTAAGGAAGCCAGCCAAGCTTTTCAAATGAGACTAGTCATTTGGATCATTTCTGTTTCTGGTGCTCAATTTGAGACATCCCAAAGTCTCCCAGTGTGGATATGCAGTATGTAGAGAAAACGAGGCTCCTTCTGAGCGGCACAGCTGTGGATGCTGACGATGTTTAGATGAGAAGCTGAATATGCGAGGTCAGAATAGGACAAGCACATCTCATGGAACCAGCATTTGTAACGCTGAATTGTTTGCCTCGATTGTCTTGACTTGGACATGTCAAAATAAACTTCAGTGCATCCCAAGCAATTCAGTAAAGATCCATTCAAATCTTTGCTGATTAAGATTGATGGCCACTGGTGAATGAAGGGTTCGAAGTTGCATGGAAACACGAAGGTACATAAATGTTTTGGGGGCTGGGACACATTACTTAAGAGGAGAGGCTGAGGGAACTGGGCTTATTTAATCTGGAGAAGAGGAGACTGAGGGGGGATTTAATAGCTGAAGGGGGGTTCAAAAGAGGATGGAGCTAGACCGTTCTCAGTCGTGGCAGATGACAGGACAAGGAGCAATTGTCTCAAGTTGTAACAAGGGAAGTTTAGGTTAGATATTGGGGAAAACTCTCTCACAAGGAGGGTAGTAAAACACTGGAACAGGTTACCCAGAAAAGTGGTAAAACCTCCATCCTTGCAGGTTTTTAAGAGCAAGCTAGACAAAGATTTGGCTGGGATGATCTAGTTGGGGGTGGTCTTACTTTAAGCAGGGGGTTGGACTAGATGTGACCTCCGGAGGTCCCTTCCAGCCCTCATTTTCTATGAGCCTATGATTCTGTAGCCCTTAACTAAAATTCTGTCTACATTCTTGCATGGTCTCCACCACCGCTGAACCTGATCACCTCACAGTCTAAGTACTTATCCTCACAACAGTCGCATAAGTTATAGAAGCATCACACCATTTTATAGAATGGGAACTGAAGCACACGGTAGCAAACTGATTTAACTATGGCTAAACAGAGCTTCCCTGGTACAGCAGGAAATTGAGCCGAGGTCTCCAAAGTCCCAGGCTAGAGACTTAGCCACTGGGACAGCTTTCTTCTCCATGAGAATGTTGTAGCCACGTTATGAAACATGAAAATCCATTTCTGTCACCCAAAATGTCATTGTCTGGTTCTTCTGGTAGGCTACAGAGCCTAACCCTGGAGGTGAAAGAAGTGTAGTGATCTTTTTCCCACCTTTCTTCATATGGTTCTTCCCTAGGAGCCAATTCCAGACTAACTCTGCAGCTGATTATTACCTGCACTGATGAAAAAAACAAATACAGACAGAGGACCCAGTCTATACCACAAGAAGATCATCATATGGATCCAATTCCCCAGCTCAGCTCTTGTTTTAGTGTTTGTCTTTTTTATTTTCAAAATTCAGAAATTGTCTGAATACCCCAGAGCCCAGCAAGCCAAGTGTAAATCAAGGGTCTAAACAGCCATCCATTAATGTCAGGGGGAACCCAGCTGTTGTGTTTTGTTGGGGGTGAACATTTGCTGATCTAGAAATCCAGGGAAGAAACAACAATGGAGAGGCAAGGAAAGACTGAGCTCCTTAAATGTGATGCTGCTTTGCTAAACAAGGTTTGGGTTGTTTGATGATCCCCAAACAAAGGATGATCAACAATGACATTCTGCTTTCCTAGAGAAGCTGACCAGAACATACTGGACAATGTCTTGGTCTTCACTGGCTGTAACAACACGTCCACCAAACAAACCTTGAATGCATCCATGCTCAACTGCATCTGCAGTGGTCTAGCCTTTTATTGCCTGCACAGTTTAACGACCTCTGCTGTGAGTGGAGTCAGGCTCCTGCTGCTGCCTGGCAGTAGCCAGAAGGCATCTGTAGATACCTCCATAGCACCTTCCACACACTGGTCTCTTCCACAGCGGGTGGCTTCCCACAGCGCACAGATCCTGAGTGGAGCTTGCAGAGCCATCAGAAACACACGGATGTGTACATGCTGGGGTGGCTTGGCACAATTTCTGACGGGCAGACCGCAGAGCTGCTAAGTTTTAAGTAGTTCAAGTGACATTTTTGCAGATGTGAGCACATGAAGTGAGCAGCTTCCCTGAGTCAGCCACTGTCTCCTTGTCTTCCAGTAACAAATGACTGTCAGCATGTCCATGCTAGGATCTTAAAAGGCCATCACCTGGCTTGGATGTCTGTGTGTGTCGTTGTTTCTTTTAATGGATGAGGAACATAGGCATAGAGTGACTTTCCCAGCATCATGTGGTCAATCAGAGACAGTTCATCCAGGAGTGCTGATTCCTGGCCCAACAGATGAGCCCTAAAATCATCTGTCCAGTTGTTACTGCAGTGTTCTTTCTCCTGTGTTCCCCTCTCTCAAACCCATCTTTTTTTTAATCATCCCCCTTGTTTCTATCTCTGATACCATCCTCCTGCTTTTTCATGGTTTATCCCCACACAATGATCCATTCTCCCCTTCCACTCGTTCTCTCTCCCTGAATTTGTCTGTATCCCCACTGGATCTTTATAATGTGGCCACTTCCAAGGGGTGAAATATGCACCCACTTGCGGTCAGGAAGTTATAGTCTTGGCCATCTATTCATCCCTGCTGTACTACAATAAGCTGCAAAGTGAGGAAAGTCAGCAAAAAAGGCAGTGAGCACGAAGAAGCCTCAGCTGCCTATTCAACAGCTCTGGGAGAAGTCTCTACTACCAGGAAACAGGAGCTAAAGGGGGAAGTTGCTCTTTGCCTGCAGCCTTACTCTACTGCTATTTCATCTGGCATGAGTGAGATGTCAACAGGAGGGACAAATGAGTGAGTGTCACTGCAGATGAGGGACCTGGCAGGCTCGCTCACAAGGCCTGCTGCCAACCTGCTCCACCCTAGTAGGAGGGTGGAGTTACTGTACAACTCCTGTTCTACCAAGGCAACAGGAGGGCTGAACGCTGTATCTTGGCTGCTTCATAAGAGCAGCATATCAGGCAAAGCAGAGGGAGGGTCTCATCATGCAGAAGGGCCCTAGTGTGAAGAAGAGACCAGAACGAGGGTTGCAATTTCCCTAGTGCCAAAGGGGTCGCACTGGAAGTGCCAGGGTTGCAATGGGCATGCACACGTCCCAGTTACAAATCTGGCCTGCTATTTTTTAAAACTTAGGAAAGTGGTACTCACCTCCTTTGATTGCATCACTGCAAGCACAGCACCTGGAGGCTTGCTAACAAATTTAGCGTGACAGGCAAAATAATTATTCTCTTTTAAGGAATGAGTAAATGTAAGCACAGAGACATAATGTAGCCTTTATATCTGCTTTTTAAGTGCAGAATTCCCATTCCAAATTCTGGAATTCCTGTTTTGGGCTCCACGTGTTATAGATGGAGACAACTGCCATTTGCAGTCATGGTCACCAGTCCACATCTTACTTCAGCCCAAGTAATAACACATCAAGGTGACTCTTACTGTCAGTGAGCTGACTTAAACCACAGCAAGAGACACAGCAAGTTTGGAAGAAGCCTGAACTATCTTACCAAAAGTGATTACAACAGAAGAGAGACCTGTGCGATGGCCGACACCAAACTGGGGAGATCATTAATCTCATATTTTAGGAGTGTTGGTGTCTCATGACACTCAGACCCTTCCCTTACGCAATAAGCATCTCACAAGAAGCATTTGCTTAGATAAACCTAATGACTTCCATGATGCAGCTTGATTGGTTTACTAGAGGAATCATATTATGTGGTTGCCTGTAATAACACAGGGACCCCCATTATGTCCTGTGTTCATAAACTATACGTTTCCAAGCGATAATATGCGAAGGATCAAATGCTCTGATTTGATCAGAAAGCTCTGATTTTGTAACAAAATAAAACATGATGTTGCCCCTTCCACATAAACTTTGTCCTATAATCTTTTCTTAGATGAGTAAGGGCTCAATGTGCTGTTTCTTGATGCGTGTGGTATCATATGCCGCAGTGCCTGTTCCCTATGAGTTCTGGACACATGCTACTAATCTGCCGCTGCAATACATGAATTGTAAGCATCTGATTTACACTCTCTTCTGATCTTTTGCAATCATACAGGCATATGCTGCAGTTTTCTGCAGATGTTTTATATACTCTTATCATTTCTCCCCTTCATGAAAGCACATGTCCTTCAATGTTGTGTATTTTTTTTTACTAACAATTTAACATAATCACACAGGAAGCTCTTAACTCTCACCCTTATGAAACCCAAGCGCAAACACATGAAAACTAGGGCTGTGTGAAGCTTTGGTCCCTGATTTGATTCAGCGGAGATTCAGCCTGATTCAATGGTCGAATCTCTGAATCTGAATCGAATCATGCTGATTCAGTGGTCGAATCTCTGAATCTGAATCGAATCATATGACACTTTAATCTCTCTGAATCAAGTTGGAACCCTCTGAATTGATTTGGAGATATTCGGAAAGATTCGGACATAGACACAGCTTTAAATGTTTTTTCTACATACCTCAAGGTAGCAGGAGCTCATGAATTCTGCGATGCTGGGGTGCAAGGAGTGTCCCACAGAAGTGTGGGGGCTCCCCACTGCACTCGGCAACAGACCCAGAAGTGGACCACAAGCACTTTCCATCCACTTCCAGGTCTGCCAGGGAGCGCACTGGGACTACTCCCCATACTCCTCCCCTGCTCAGCGACTGATGCCTCCTGGGTCTGGGAAGGCACCTGGGGCCCCAGGTCGCTGAGTCCAGGGGGGTGCAAGGGGGCCTCCAGCATGCTCCCCGGTGGACCCAGAAGTGGACTGGAAGTACCTCTTTGCCAAGCATGTGGAGGACCCCCCACACTTCTGTGGCACACTCCATGCGCCCCAGCATTGCAGCATTCACAAGCCGTGCTGGTACTTCGAGGTTTGTAGAAAAAACTTTTAAAGCTGTGTCTATGTCTGAATCACTTATTCTCTAAATCAGCATCGAATCTTCAGATTTGGATTCAGCCGAATTGAATCAGGGACAGTGATCCAAATCAATGGATTGAATCATTGTCCCCAATTCAGGCTGAATCTGAATCGAATAAGGCCCACTTCAGACACCCCGAATAAAAACTATACATGGAGTCTTGCTCTGATTCCTGTCTTTTAGTTGTGACATGGCTACAACCATTTTTGGTTAGTAAAGATCCCATAATATTTTTCAAAAGATATGGGATGAAATCCAATTCAAATTCCAAAACACCAACTAATTTTCCCTTGTCCATATACAAAGTTTTTCTTCACTTCCTGTCCCAATGTTGTTATATGCTAGTAAGCAGTTGTCATCTTCCACTCCCTGAGCTGTCTACATTTCAGCAGCAGAAAAAGTGTCAGTAGTCAGTGAAACATACTTAGAAATTACTGAAGCACTGGAATAAAAAGTGGCATCTCTTTAATAGCTTATCTCTACATCACAAGATTGTTTAAGATACAAGGAAAATATGGATGCCATCTATAGTAAGTGAAAAACTCATCACTTGAGCTGGTTGAACGATTTTCAACACATTGTTTTTCATCAAAAAGGGTTTCTTAGGTCCAGAACAGAACTTCAATCTAAAGAGAGACTGACAGATGGACAAAAAGAATGAAAAGATAGCCAGCAGATGCAGGATCCTGCTCCACCTGAGTCAGGCTACATCCCAAGCAAGATCCATAATAGTGGGGCTATTGAGTCGGCAGGCATGCCTGCTATCGGAGTTGTTCCAGTTTGTATAAAAAAATACTCTTTGGGACACAGAATGAGATGGTGCACACTCATCATGTGGCTTTTGGCTCTTCTGGAGTCTTTTTCTCTCATTTTCCTACAACAAACTTCCAGTCTCTTGTTTGTTTCACTCAGATTTCCAACGTTTTTAAACATTCAAACTTTTTCTCAAGAAAGAATAGAAGTTTTCTAGCCAGCCTTACTCAACACAGGCTTAAATGCAGAGTGACTAGTGACACCTTCAAAGTATATTAGTATAAATACCAATCCCACTTCAAAACAACCAGGAATTTGGGGCTGTTTGCCATGTGTGGTGTTAGACCTGTGCTTTTGCCCATTTAAAGTTCCAATTTAGAGTACTCCAGGAAAGGCTTTCAAAGACCGCTCGAGTGTTTCTGTTCATTAAGGATGAGATTATCTTTATTGATATGGTGACATCAGTACAACCTTCATGAACAGGAATAAACTACACTGGCATGGAACATTTTTAGACTTCTTTTACTGTGTCCATGCTAAGGAGGTAGGGTTTTATACCACTATAATTAATACGTATATGGTGTCCCATGATCTCCTCATGGAAAAATTGGCTAACTGTGGACTCGGCTACATCAAATCCAATGGCTGGGGAATTGGCTCCGAGGTCAGGCCCAGAGAGTAGTAGTCCGTGGAAGTGAATCATTATGGCGCCCCATGACCAGTGGCATCGCCCAAGGCTCCGTCCTTGGTCTGGTTCTCTTTAACATCTTTATCAACGATATTGACACTGGTGTCAAAAGTGGACTGGCCAATTTTGCCAATGAAAACAAACTCTGGGGTAGAGCATCCACACCTGAGGATAGGCTGGTGATCCAGGCTGACTTGGAAAGGCTTAGAAAGTGGGCAGATATAAACCTGATGACATTCAATACCAAAGAATATAAAGTACTCCACCATGGGGAAAAAAACCTGCGGCACGTTTATAGGCTCGGCACTGCTACGCTCGCTAACACCATGGCCAAAAGAGACTTGGGAGTCATGATTGACCACAAGATGAACATGAGCCACCAATGTGATGTCACAGCTGGTAAAGCAAACCAAACTCTGGCTTGCATCCATAGATGCTTCTCAAATAAATCCCAGGATGTCATCCTCCCTCTGTAGTCAGCCTTGGTGAGGCTGCAGCTGGAGCACTGCGTCCAGTTTTGGGATCCACAATTCAAGGATGTCAAGAAGCTTGAGAGAGTCCAGAGGAGAGCCACACGCATGATCAGAGGGCAAGCGAATAGGCCTTATGAAGAGAGGCTGAGAGCCATGGGACTCTTCAGCCTGGAGAAGCGCAGGCTCTGGGGTGACTTGGTGGCTGCCTATAAGTTAATAAGGGGTGTGCAACAGGATCTGGGGGGATGGCTGTTCACCAGAGCACCCCAAGGAACAAGAGCCAACAGTCACAAACTCCTCCATGACCGTTTCAGGCTGGACATAAGGAAAAACTTCTTTACTGTCTGAGCCCCCAATCCCTGGAATAGACTCCCTCCAGAGGAGGTACAGGCACCTATTCTAGACTGTTTTTAAGAAACTTTGGATGCTTATCTTGCTGGGATCCTTTGACTCTAGCTGACTTCCTGTCCCTTGGGCAGGGGGCTGGACCCAATGATCTTGCAAGGTCCCTTCCAGCCCCAATGTCTACAAAATGTGTGTGTGTGTGTGTGCGCGCACACAATTTTTACAGTAACAGTGAATTCAAATGAACTATCTTGCTGTAAAATAAAACTGAAGAAAAGGCACAGATATTTTTTATGAATAGCTATCAACACTGTGCTCTTCCCCCACCCTGAGGTTTACCTCAATTTAGCTACACTGATGTAAAATGTATCACTGCCTTATCTCCACTAGTACCAGTATTTTATAGCAAGATAATCAATTTGAGCTAACTCTTACTGTATACACACACCTCTTGTCAGGAAAGACATGGGATTAGGTAGTAAGATCTAGAAGCACAGAGACCGATACTTGAAGAGTATGAATAGGTCCACTCGAAAGGACGATATAGATGCACACTGTTAGCTCTTCCTGTTGAAATGCAAATTCAAGAAGGTTGATTTTATCATAGCTCAAATACTTTAAAAATGGCAACATTCATCCTAAGGAAACAGAAATGAACCCTCCTAATGGAGACTGCTAGCATTTATGCAAATGAAAACAGCAATAGATACAAATACATTTACTTTTTTCAGTATTTCCTTTAGCTCTTCCCACCTCATTCTAGAACCCAAGGACAGGGTGCAAGAGGGGACCAGAAAAAATGAGCAGTCAAAAGCCCTTTGCGTTTTTGCACTTTGTGCTTTTTGCTGGAACGAGAAAAAGTCTATGGATTGTGAAATCATCTAAAAAGTGCCTGGAAGCAGATCAAAAACAGGGCAATCAGAAACTTGGGTACTTTAGGCCTGGCCTTCACTAGAAGCTAACATCAGGTCAGAACATGATCTTGAGGGGTCATGGTAACAAGCATGACATCACCCAGAAGCAAGCAGTCAGTAAAAGCAGGAACCATTTGCTGAACCACGTATTGGATGATGGTGGGACATTCGGGTTCTACTAGGAGTTGCCTACAACCAGCTGACATGATGTAAAACACAACTTCCATGTTCATGTTGAGTGCAAAGTCTGCTCTAAGGCCATATAAATTAAACCTGACACTTTAAGGTTGTGCATTCTTACAGACACTAGATTTTTATTAGCAATAAGCCCCCAAAGACAATGCAGGAGAAGAAGGATATTCAGCTTTTTGTAAAGGGACCATTTGGGACACAGTGGGCACATCTACATGTGTGGTTTAATGCACATAAGTCTATTTTAATGTGCTTTAAAGTGTCACCAAAAACTGTGTGCTTTCATAATGTGCATTAAAATAGGTTAATGCACTTTTTTCTAGAACCTGACCATGAAGGTACTAAATTTAACGTGTGTTAGCAAAAGCGCATTAATGAACATGTAGATGCGCCCAGTGACAAGGAAATGGTTGTGTAAAGCATGAATCTTGTGCTGGGAACATGTTGGGGAGGAGCAGATGGCATGAAGGCATCTGAGAAGCACTGTAAACAATCAACACCATAGCCATAAGCCTCAGCTGCTTCAAATATAGCCCATCATCAGCCAGCTGGGGTTGGAAAACACAAGATATGTTGTGCCTTCGGGTCTTTGTGAATCTGTTCATCCTGAACCATTGCCAGCAGTAGCTTTGGGTTGTAAAGAGATCAATATTGGGCCCCATATGATTTATACAGGATATCAATAAGCCAGAGATTTATTTGTAGGGGAGGGAAAACAAGGAAATCCCCCTTCTAAGCTGTCCATTTCCCCGCTTTGTATGCTCAATTTACCAGCCCCAGGGAGTACATTTTCCTCCCTTCTGCATTTTTTTCTGTGGTTTGCAATATCATTTGCTAAACATATTACCACACACCATTTATCTTTAGCCTCAAGATCCTACCCCACTCCAGAGAGTTCACAAATAAATCACAACACTGAACCGTCTGATAGTCGATGGTGTTTATACTGCCATACTCAAAACTGACTTTATAATCTAGGGAACCCTTGGTCACACACTGAACCCTAACCATGCACAAACCATTGAACAGGCACATGAGTAAGGATTCTCCGCACCAATAATAGGCACAGAATCAATACATTTCCCAGTATTTAAACTCCTGGCTGCCAAACTGAGTAATTTGGAGGCTGAACCACATCTCGTTGACTTCAATGGAAAGATCCCCTTATATTTCCAAGAGCTGGGATCCAGCCCTTAGAACATAATCTGAAGAAACCACAGGGGGGAAAAATCCTCCCATATCAACGATCATGGTAGAAGACTGTAGAAGTGGGACAGTGAATTGTGGAAGTTTTGCTATCCGTCCTACAATAGCTGCTCTCTCAGATAGGGCATTAGATCTAATGACCCAGCCACCACTAGAGGGGAACATGGCACTGCGCTGCGTAGGTAAGGGGTCCAACAGCACTGGTTTCATCTCGCATATCTCTAGCCTATACCATATACACTCACATACATTAAAAATCACTACTTCCCAGGTCCATGTTAACTGGACTCCTGCAAAACAGCCTAGGTCTCTGCTCAGGATGGCTTTTTGCTGTCTTTGGCTGTGAAATTACAAGCAGAATTTCTGTTTTGGACTCAAAGAGTCCCATCCAATCCTGGTGTTCCCCTTTGGCAGGCACTATATTAAAACCTCAGGATGGATGGACGGCGAGTGGGAATTGTGCTCGCTTACACAGAGGATGAATTATCCTCAGAGGAACTAATCTCAAAGAGAAAAAGTATGGAAATGTGTTATTTTACTAATCTAAAACAGTGAAAAATAACTTGGCTGTTCCTCTGACAGCCTCCATTCCTCAAACTTCACTTAATAAAAAGTCAAGAGTCTCCTCTTTGTGAGTACTGCTATCACCGAAGTTAGGCATTGGATACAAAAGTAAAATTGGGTCCAGTCTACATGGAAAGAAAGTCTGGAGCACACAATACTGCTCTCCATTCACTCTGTTCTGCAAGGATGATTAGCGCTACAATTCAGGTGGTCCAACTCATGGACAAAAATACCGGGCGAGTAGTTAGACACCAAGGGCAACAGGCACACCAGAGTTTTCTGCAGGGGAGCAGATTAAGCACAGCAGAAGTTAACAGGAGTTGGGTCCCTAACATGCTCAGATGCACCCTGAGAAGCCGGAGCACCTTTGAACATCTGGCCTCAAGAGCCTAGTAAGGCATCTGCAGTTTGCTTTTCAAAACATCCATGTAGGCTGAGAAAGCACAGCAATTAACAGGAAAAACTCCTCCAAACCTCACGATACTGGATGAGGGGAGGCTTAACAGAGCAACTGCTGCTCCTTGCAGAGGAGGAGGATATTAAGAAACACTTTGAATTGCTGAGTCGTCATGTCTGATCAAATGAATGAGCCTCTGGCACTGGGTGGTTTCCTCCTTGCTGTCCTCATAGCAGGGAAGCACAAACATGGAGAGGAAAGTACAAAAACAGGCTCAGAGAGAGAGAGTTAGGCTGCTACAGAGCAGTGTCACAGCCTCTGGTGTCATTTTCTCGCTCTCTTTTCCTCTCTTTTGGCTTCCCACATTATCGGAGGCATCAGAGATGCAGGTTTACAAGTTGAGGCTTTCTTGGGCATTCTCCCTTCTTCCTGCCTACCAGCACTGCACCGGTGCTCCCACAAAACACTCTCCAGGCCATCTCTCACCCTTTTCCCAGGTGTCCCCAGGGAAATCATTGCACAACATCGCAAGTCAATCTGCTAAAAAGAAAATAATACTCCCAAATCTTCCAGGACAGTCTTCAATTTTGGAGCTGTCTCAAAGGACTCTCCGAAATGGGAATGTTGGCCCCAATTTGAAAAATAGGACAGCGGTCCCAAAACAAGAGAGATTAAAAGATTAAGTAAAGGAACCTGACCTTCATCTCTGACACACCAGCCATCCAGGATTTAAACTTACAGACATGGCAAATCAGCATAACCCCGGTAGGCAGCTGTGTCAACTGCAATGCACGTGGCATTTCTGCAGAATCCATGTCCTCCTACGCGGGCAGGTTGTAGCTGCCTTCCTTAGGTGTATCGTGACAGATCCTCTACCTCAGTCTGCTCCCAAAGGGCATTTTTACATGTGCTGGGATGCAGCACTGGGTGCTTTTAATTAGTAAGCCACTCAAATTAAAAGTGCCTGTGCGTCACGTGGATCAGCATCGCCGCACATCCCCATGCTGAAAAAATGGCGGCAGGGCACTTTGATGTAAAGCTCATCAGATGTGTTTTATTTCAAAGCACCCTGCCGCCATTTTTTCAATGCAGAGATGCACAGTAACGCTGATACACATGACACACAAGACTGCCAGAGCATGTCAATTTTTATGCTCCAGAAGACTCGATTAATCGAGTCTGCTCCAACGCACTGGATTTCCAGCGCGTCGGAGCAGGCTCCGCACACGTATGTAGGAGCCCTCTGTGCTGGTCAGAGGACACAAAGAGAGCTGAAACTTCCTGAAAGCCCCTTGCCCAGGAATCCCCCTTCCACAGAGATCCCCACAGCCAGCACCAAACCAGCAGAACTGGTTCCTGTGCCTTCCTCCCCACAGCCCACAACACAAAGCATGTCAGGGCAGAGGCAGGGAAGGAGGGGGGTGGGGGAACTGCAATGGGCTGTTGTACTTCCCAGCTGGCATATGGCACCTAAGGAAGTGTAGCCAGCTGGCACATGTGAAGACAGCCCTAACTAGGCTGCTCTGATTTATGCCAACACAAGGGTTAGGGCAGTTCTCTGCTACATGCCTAACATTGCTGTGTCCACTTAGGGGCTGCGTCCCACAGAGCCTCTGTCCCAGCAAAGATAAGAGAGTTTCTTAGTTTTACTGTGCCCCCACCCCCCACACACACCCTTCACCATACCTGCCCCCACCCCTGTGCTTTTACTATGTGGCAAGCTGACATTGCCTCAGAGAGCTTTTGGTTGGATGGGCTCATGCTTTCAGTGCTGCAACACATCTTAACCTCAAGTCCCTGCTTTTGTGCTGGCAAAGCCTCATTTGGAAATAGAAGAATGTAAACTTTTGTCCTTATCACCCCTGAGAAAAATAAAACGTCACTGAAAGGACACTAAATCCTTTCCAGGCTCTAAATAGAGAGGAGGCTCTTCCTGTAGCTAAAGAAAGATACTGCTACTCCTTCCAGTTTTATTGTGTGCTATTTTAGAAGGCAGATAAAAGGAAGGAAAATAAATAAGTATATAACTCTTTCTTTCTCTCTCTCTCTCTAACCCTCTCTCGCATGCACAGTTGTCAAGATGTAAAATGAAGACTAGGGATAGATGCGGTTTGAAAAAAAAAAAAAGCGAAGCCCTTCCAAAGCTTTCTTTCAAAATGTAAATCAAACCTTTCACAGGCAAAATATTAGTATATGTCTCTGTTGCAGGCAGATGGACCAGAAGGAAGGAAAAAATAATCCATTTTTATGTACCTCTACACTTCCTGCTTTTGAAGAGGCCCAAAAATCTGAACCACTATAAACAAAAGCATCCTTGTGGATATTCCCAGCCCCGGTAAAAGCAAGTAGAAGGGAGGAAGTCTATCTTTGGCTCTATCTACACTGCAATCTCTGCTGTGACTGTTATAATGGAGGTAGGCCCCAGCGGCCATGTCTACACATGCAATTCGTGTGCAGAAAGCTTACTGTGCAGTAATATACCGCACAGTGGGTGTGTCTACACATACATTTCCTGTGGCACCAGTTTATGCACGAGTAAATGGTGCCGGGCAGGCACCTACATGTGCAGATTTGCTGCCAATCTGTTCCTGCTTCCTGGGGCCCTGCAATGTGCCCCTGCCGCTGCCAGCAGCTGGCAGCCCTCTTCCAAAGGCAGCGTTGCTCACTGCTCTCTGGCCAGCTACTTCCCTGGCCAGGAGCAGTGTGCCCTGCACAAGGACAGCAAGCATCAGCACTCTCCTCCCCACCCTTTCCTCCCTACACTGTGGCTGCTCCAGCCCCTGCCCCTGGCAGTGACGACAAGCCCCGAGCTCCTGCTGGATGCTGTGTTGGCACTGCTGGCCCGCCATGCCAACCACCACCTGGCCCACAGCTGTCTCACCCCTTCCAGCTCCCCCATGTGCAGTGACTGCCTATCTGTCCACCGCGTGCTGTCCCAGGGCTGTCACTGCCATGCACCAGCCACCCCCACCCAGTCCACCTGGCCAGACTCCACCAGGGATACCAACGACAGGCTCCAGGATGCTACTGCCAGGGACACTGTTGCCCTCCTGGGCCTCCAGCCCTGCCACCTCTGGGCCTGCCAAGCCAGCCAGGACTGGTGGCAGCACATCATCCAGCACATCTGGGACAATGAGCAGTGGCTGGAGGAATTCTGCATGACCCGGGCCATCTTCCGGGACATCCTGGAGAAGCCCCAGCCCCACCTGTAGTGGCAACACACCAGCATGCAGCATGCACCCATCCCCGCGGATACCCAGCTGGCCCTTCCTCTGCTCAAGCTTACCACGCCCCACAGCCTGCAGTACATCAGCCACCTGTTTGGCATGGGCAAGGCCACCACTGGGGAGGTCACCCTGGAGGTCTGCAGCACCCTCCACAACATGCTGGGGGACACTGCTCCACAGGCATTACCCCTGACAGTAGTGGTGGGGTGCCACGCCCCGGGATTCCCCCACTGCACTGGGGCCTTGGACAGCTCCCACATCCCTGGCACCTGCCCACCCCAAGGAGACCGCCCGTACTACAAGTGGCAGGGCTTTCACTTGGTGGTGCTCCAGGCTGTTGTGAACCACTGAGGTGCCTTCACGCACGTGAGTGGGAGCTGGGCGGGCAGTGCTCATGATCCCTGTGTCTTCCGAAACTCTGAAAAGGTTGCCAGTCTCCTCCACGGACCACATGGACCCTGGATTGTGGGCACAGGTGTGTGCATGGCAGTGAATGAGGTCACCATCATAGGTCCTGCACCAGCTGTCTCGGCCCCTCTGCAGCTGTCCCGGCATGGGACTGGCAGCCACAAAACAGAGGCAATGCCCCGCAGTACTTGTGATCTCAGGGCAGGCTGCTGGGAGTGGGCTGCAGGCAGGTGGAGCTGGCCCCAGCAACCAGAAGCTGCCTGCAACTGGACCTGGGGGCTGACAAGCCAGGCTGGAGCCTGCAGCAGTCTACAGACCTGGAGGGCACAAGCCTGGTAGGCACACAGCAGTGAGGTGCCAGGCGGGGTGCAGGCAGGCAAGGGCAAATGGCCTGAGGTCTGCACAGGGGACACAGGAGCCTGGAGTGCGCTCAGGCTCCCTGTTGGTGTGCCCCAGGGCTCTGAGTGCGTACAGGCTTTTGAGACCTGAGGCAGCCCCACCCTGGGGCCAGGGAGGCTCCCAGCACCAAGCCCGGGGGCTAGCCTCAGGCCGGCCCCCTAGTGCCAGGGCTGACCCGGGAGCAAATTTGCTCCAGATTGTTTTACACATGCATAACTGCACAGTAAATAAACAAGTGTAAATTTGCTACCTGCATTTGCTGGTACAAATTTACTTGCAATTAAATGTTTTTACTGAGCAGTAAGTGTGAGCATGTGTAGACACGCACACTTACTGCACAGTAAACTGTGCTGCTGCACATCTCAAGTAGACATGCCCAGTAAGTTTTCCCTGGGAGCACGTTTAAACATGCACCCCCCCATGAACAAACCTGCTTATGACAGGAGCAGTACAGGGCAGGGCTACTCCTGCCCTGCTGTGCACCCATAAGGCGTCCAGGGGGAGCTCTAGGCTTCCCAAGGTGCCAGCCCCAGGCTAGCAGGGGACACTGGAGTCAGGCCTGGGCTTCAGGGGGCAGGGGGGGGCTGCTCTGCCTTGGGGACAGCTGTTTCCTAGCCCCCTGCCCTGATCAGCCAATGGAGCAGCTGGCAGTGAGCCCCTGGCTGGGTGGGGAATCTCTCACTGCTAGCTGCCCTACCAATGGGACAGCCCTGGCCCAGCCCCCAGTTAGGCGGGGATTCCCCAACCAGCCAGGGGTCAGCTGGGAAGTGACCTAGAAGTGGGACAGCTCCCAGCCAGCCCCGGGCTGCTTGGGAAATCCATGCCTAGCTGGGGGCTGCGCGGGAAAACACAGAACTCTGAGTTCCGGTGCCGCTCGGCTTCCAGCACCCATCAGGGACTACTGACACGTGTAGACATGCACTACTGGCCGTGTCTACACAAGATGCTTTACTGTGAAGTAGCATAGTTTACTGCGCAGCAAGCATGTGCGTCTACATGTGCACATGCTTACTTGTGCAGTAAAACTTGCTAATCACAAGTAAATTTACTACCTGCAAGTCGCAAATTTTCTCATGTTTAGTAATGGCACAGTAGTGCTTGTGTAGACGCCTGACTGAGAGCAAATCTGCTACCTCTCAGCCAGCCACCAATGGGTGGGAGATAGCTCCCTGCCCCTGAGAGCTGCCTGCTGCCAAGGCAGGAACTGCCACCAGAGCCTAGGCAAGGACTATGTCCCCCTGACCCAGCAGCAAAGAGCTCCAAGCCCCCCACCTCCAAGATCATGATCAGGGAGCGGAAAAATCCTTAAGGATCTCCCAGCACCAGCCCCACAACCATGGAGCTGGTGTTGAGAGATAAGGGTCTCCCAGCCCGAGCCCTATGACTATGGAGCTTGGGCTGGGAGATAAGGATATCCCAGCACCATCCCTGCAACCAGGGAGCCAGCGCTGGGAGCTCCCTGCTGAAGGCGGCTAGGGAGCCTGTTACCTACCCAGCTCCATGAGCACTGACCTAGTGGGGAACAGGCTAGGGAGCATGGAGCTGAGTGGGAAATAAACTCCCCAGCCTGTTCCCTGCCCAGATCCATGCTCACAGAGCTGAGCAGAAAACAAGCCCCCCAGCCTCCACCCCACAGACACAGAGTGGGGCTGGGAACCATCCCATCAGGGCCAAGTCCCAGCCCCATGGTCCAATCAGTGATCCACTGTAGGGTAGATCCCAGCCCCCTGCCCCAATCTGCCAGTGGGGCAGCTAGCTGCTGGCTGTCCCACCAGGGGAGCCAGGGCCAGAAACTCCCTGCTGCCAGGGCAGGGGCACAGGCAGGGTGCAATGTCCCACCCCAGACAGGAGACAGCCGTGTCCTGGGTCAGTGCTCCCTTCCAGCCCCTGGGCTAGCACCCAGGGAGAGCCTAGAGCTCACCCTGGTAGTGGCAGGGGCCCACTGGAGGGCCACAGAAAATGGAAGCAGGTTGCTTGCCATTAGCAACAAATCTGCTCCCACTTCCCTGAATGTGTAGATGCTTGCCCAGGAGCATTTACTCACAAGTAGTTTACTTGCAAGTAAAACGATCCCGGATCAAATGCATATGTAGATTCAGCCACGGTGAAGTATCTACTATGAAGTTAGTTTGCTACCTGTATTTACAGGAACTAGCTAACTGCATAGACAACTGTACCGGATAACAAATGGTGAGCACGTGTAGATGGTGACACTTTACTGTGCAGTAGATTAGACTACTGTGCAGCAAGCATCTTGTGTAGATGCATCCAGTACACCTTAAACTAACTCAGCTTGGTACCAGCAAATGCAGCACTGCAGAACTTGCAAGCTAACTATGCACTTACCTTGCTTCTCAAGTGGATATTGCTGCTAGGCTACCCCACTACCAGTACCTAAGGTGGCTAATTTAAAGCTACCTTTGGTATGCCTACACTACATCAAAATCAATGTAATGAGCCAGGTGCAGTTCTGTTCTTTGAGAGGTATTTATGTCACAACGCAAGCCAGGCATTCTTGAAATATGTCAGAACCAAGAAGCTTGTGAAAGAATTGGTATGGTCCACTGCACAATGCAGGTATGAAGAAAGCACTTAAAAAGTCAGGACATAGAGTACCTATATTAGTCCTTTTTTTACGTGATGGTAAGGAAATACATAACCCAGGCCTGCTCTTTCTAAGAAATAAAGTAGTACTGTCAAAGATTAAAAACTGTCAAATCGGACAAACAGAAATAATACAGTAAATTAAAGAACAAGACATTAGCTAAAATATGTCACTTCATGTTAAATACCTAGAGTGCTGGATGACAGGAGGGTACATATTTGCAACTGCACTCTTCTTCAACAGATGCACCACCATGCATGTCCAATGCTGGTGCTCCATCGCCTCCAGTTTTCATACATTCATGGTCAGTCTAATGAATGGTCACTTCAAAATCCTGAAGTACAAAGTCATTGACTGATCAGACGCAGCTACATTACCATCTGCTGAGACAGCTGAACCCCTCAAAGGAACACAACTCAGAAAGCTAGGACACAGCACTTAAAGGCAAGGCCATCAGCAATGGAATGTGCTTCCAAAAGAAATCAGTCATCCAGAGCCCAACCATCCTGAGGGTATATCAAGCGACTTGCATAGGCAAAACATTTCTAGGATATATGGAAGGACAATGATAACAATTACTTGAATTTTCCCTGAGCACAGCCTCCGTAGTCAAGACTCCACAACGTTTGTTGTGGACCTCATGTGGCCAGTGCAGTAACTAGAACTAAAGGAAACACTAAATCAAAATATTATTTATTGTAGGTCAATGGATTATTTTAGATAAAGCAACAGAAACCTCCAGCCCATGAGCCATACCCAGCCCACCAAACACCTGTATCCAGCAGACAAAACCAAGACATTGGCAGCAGGGGACTTTGGCATTAGGGTGTCAGCAATGCAATAGTGTGGGGTATGTTGAGTTGAAGAGGAAGAAGAAGCAGTGGCAACAGGTGCATGACAATGTGGTGGGGAGGTGTAGGGGATAAGCAGAGGCCCACCTTCAGACCTAGCTCTGTTAATTCAGCCTGTTGCTCTGAAAAGGTTATTGACTCCTGTTCTAGGGGCAGTTTAAGCTGCTCTGGAGAACCTTAGTGACAAATAGCAAAGTCTTGAATATGACCTGTATTCTACAGAGAGCCGGTATAGGACAAGGACACCTGGAGTGATGTCTCCAGAGCACTATTATCATCAAGTAAACAGACTGCTACAATCTGAGCCAATTGAAGCCTTCCTAAGACCTGTGCATGCATTGCTAAATACAACAACTTGCTGTAATCTAGAGTGGAGGTCAAAATAGGACCATGTCAACCTCCTACAAAGTGGGACACAGTTTTTCCTGGTCAACTGCAAACCGTATAAAGGTCAGTCAACTGAGGAGATCTATAAAGTAGCAGCTCTCACTGCTCTTAGAAGCCAGCTTCAGCATCTGGAAATTAAATGTGAACATATGTATGTACATGGCAGCCGCTAAGAGAGAATCACAACCAGGGCCATGTTCAGCAGAAACAAGTAAACTTAAAAACACAAACATACATCCATCCCTTTATTGCCTCCATTTTCTTTGCTGTCGGTTACACTTCTAATTAACTGCAGTTAGGAGATAAAGGAGATGGGGATGGGAAAGAAATGGGTTGGTTGTTAGCACTAGGAGAGACTGCGAAACGTTTCGCAACTGACAGGAAATTCACATTACACACATTCCTATTCCAATTTACTGAGTAGCCAACTCAACGCCAGCTGACAATAAGGAGAAGTAGGACTGTGAGCTCCTCTGGCCCCACTCTACCTGACACATGAGACACGCACAGAAGGTTTTAATAATGTTTAATCACATGGGGGAGAATGTTTGCCTTTCTTCTTTATGGGAAATCAAGCGCGGCCTTACTGCAACGGAAGCTGGACCCTTTGATCACTGCATGACAGGTTAAGAAATTTGTAAGCGTTATTGTGAAATCTTGGGCTAAATGCTGTGAGGTTTGGGTTCCGTTTTGTTTTAAGGCAGGGGAGGAGAAAAGTTAATGTTAGTTTTCTTTTGTGCCTAATCATGCTGCTTACAATAATACATCTTTTTAGAAGAAATTGTAAACTACACTACACTAGACAAAAAGGAGATGTTGGACAATCAGTGATTCATAAGCTAGTGAACCATCATGAAGAACATGTGATAAACGAGCATCGTAATATATGGTCCATCTATTTTGAAAATAAGGTTCCTGAAAAATTGCAAGGAGTAGTGCAGTCGTACCTAGAGGATCTAAATAAGTTTAGATGAACACTGTTCAAACTTAGTTAGAGATGGTCCTAGCTCTGAAGTATTTAGTCTATAAGACTACGCTGGCAAACAATGGACAGAGGCACACAGAGGTGAAGAGACTTTTCTTGGATCATGGAGCAGGGAATAGAGCCAAGTTGTTCTGACCCCATCCTCTGGCACTGGACCATGTTGGCAAATAACAACAAAAATGAAGCAAAAAACATTTAACAACCGATTTTTCCGCCTTCTCAGGTTACAAAGTTGTTATCTGGACTACATTAAAAATTGTGTCTACAATTACATTTTGCATATTTGAGGAAATAGTGTCAAAATTACAACAAAAGTTCGATTAGGAGTATCAGTAATTAGGTCTGAATTTCCTTTACAGTGCATGGTAGTACAAGAGTGATACTGTAACCATGATAGTCCAGAAATTATGAGGGGGAAGGATTTCTTAGGGTGATAGCTTTTAATGGACCAACTGCACAGTTGGGATAGAGTTAGACAAGATTTTGAATGCAAGACATTTTTTATCCTGTCAGACCTGGGGATTGAACGTTTGAATGCAAGGCAGGCCTGATGAAGAATGTCTTGCATTCAAAAGCTTGTCTAATTCTACTCCAGCTATACACTTGGCCCAATAAAAAAATATCACCCTAAGAAATCCTTGCCTCTCTATAGTGCATGTCAGAGCTGCAAAATAGTCCATCATATCTGTTCCCCAAGCCAGCAACTAGCTTTCAGAGCTTCCTGTCTCTCTCAAGAGACCACCTTTGCCCAACCAGGAAGCATCCTGATGGATTCCAAATGGAGGCACATAAAAGTCCTCCCTCCACTGATTGAGGCTTCAAAGCCATCCACTCAACCTCAGAACCATTCACTTGCATCAAATAGCTTCCAGGGTTTTTTACTCCTATAAAGCAGCTGTTCAGAGGCATTTTAGAGGGGAAAAAAAGAGATGGCTGTATAAGTTAGGAATTGAGTTAAATATCCTCTGAAGGGATGTGGTATGACTATTATCATAGTTTGCATTATTCATTTCCAGGTGTATTCAGGGTCCCAATCCTTAGTAATGTGGCTGAGTAGACAACCACGTAGGAAAATAAATGATCTGCAACCTTCCCAGGAAGCCCCCCGGGTCCCATATAGCTGAGCCGGTAGGGAGCCGCGCAGCGTGAACAGAACGCGCAAACAGGCATGCTCTGTAAGAGCGCGCCGGCATTTGCGCAGGCGTTCGCGCCGGCGGGCGGGCAGGAAGGGCCAGGAGTGAGACTCCTGTACGGGTAGGGTGTAGACACCACACAGATCTACAAACAGCAGCTTAGAATGGTGTCGACGAGGAGTGCTGCTAGGGCCTCTGCCCAGGGGGAGGACAAGGCTAACCGGGGCTGGTCTGAGGCCTCCACCCAGACCGAGCCCATGGGGGAGCTGATGTCCCCCTACCTCCTGGCCTGTGGGGGATCCCCAGCAGGGCCCGGGGGGGGGCAGAGATTGGGGGCCCCCACGCCTGTCCGGCAGGTGCCCGTCTTAGGGCTCTGGAGGTGCAGGTGAGGGAGCTCCAGGAGGAGGTTAGCAGGCTGAGGGGGATCAGGGAGGCGGAGGAGGAAATTGACAGTTATTTCCTTTCCCTGCAGGACCAGGCACCTAAGGAAGAAGCAGCCCGGGGAATGCCCTCCACAGCAGAGTGG
>NW_005842240.1:752845-753124 GCF_000455745.1 Alligator sinensis | reverse complement strand
GCAAGAGAAGGTTGAGAGGTGACCTTGTGGCTGCCTATAAGTTCATCACGGGGGCACAGAAGAGAATTGGTGAGGTTTTAATCACCAAGGCGCCCCCGGGGGTTACAAGAAATAATGGCCGCAAGCTAGCAGAGAGCAGATTTAGATTGGACATTAGGAAGAACTTCTTCACAGTTAGAGTGGCCAGGGTCTGGAACGGGCTCCCAAGGGAGGTGGTGCTCTCCCCTACCCTGGGGGTCTTCAAGAGGAGGTTAGATGAGTATCTAGCTGGGGTCATCT
>NW_005842240.1:752356-752835 GCF_000455745.1 Alligator sinensis | reverse complement strand
ATGCAGGGGGTCGGACTCGATGATCTATTGAGGTCCCTTCCGACCCTAACATCTATGAATCTATGAATCCACAGTTGGTGAACATTTGCACTGAACTAAGTCTCACAAGTGAGAGAAAATGACTGAAAACCTATAGCTGAACCACAACAGGAAAGACTGTGCTGTTCTTCCCAGTTACCTGTGAGTGGCACTGTGCAATATCAGAATCCCTGTGGTTGCTAAGATAAGGCCAGTGAATGGCAACTTGCCGCCTGCCTCGGGGAAAGAAAATCATAAGCTTGTTCCATGCATTTGTTAAAAGTTATAGATAAATTGCAGGGGATTTGGAGAAGGACAGAAAAAAGGCAACCAGGCAGCTGGACAGGTTGATTTACGAGGAAAGATTAAAGGAAGTGAACATGCACAGCTTGGCTAAACAATCATTAGGAGAGGGTAAGAAATAAAGCAATTGTCAACCGAAGTTGAAGTGCTCGTTTGAA
>NW_005842240.1:749288-752325 GCF_000455745.1 Alligator sinensis | reverse complement strand
GTGTAGGGTCGCATACAGGGCTCAGTGTGGAGCCTAGATGACTCCAGTGTGGTATTAAAGAATCGAATGCCAGATGAATATCTGGGAACTTGTCCTGACAGCTGTGCTGGAAGCCCTGTCCCTGGAGACATTTAAAAATAGGCCATGCAAAGTATTAGAAAATGTCTTGTCTCAGAAAAGCGTTTCCTGCCCAAAGGAAGGGCTAGTACTAATACCTATCTCTAAGTACTTTCATAACACATGGCGATGGTCTGATCTCTGTGCCAAACCCATAGGGATCAGAAGCTGTAAAAGCCCCAGCTACAGAAGTCTGGCCTTTTAGCTCAAACGGTAACAGCACATGTTATTACATTGGAGGTCCGCAATTTAATCTCCAGGGTATCAGACAAGATAGCAGCCATAGCACCATGACTCTAGGAGAGCATAGTTGAAGCTTATCTAACGTCACATGCTGATGAGACCTTTTGGCTAATAACACTCATGTGCACCATCTCCCACAGGCTTCATCACTTTTGGGGGCAAGCAGGAATAGACCAAAAAAAAAAAAAATCACTGTGGCTAAACAGAAGGCATGGGAGCAAAAGAAACATGGAGAGGCAGAACAATGATGCCTGTGGGGACTTGGTGGTGAAGACAGGCAGTTTGTGGTGAGGCTTTGGAGAAATGGCAGGAGTTTTAAATTGCTCCTTCCCAAACTGAGGCTGATAGCACAGAAGTGCTTTGCAGAAGAAACTACAGGCCATAGCAAAAGGAAATGTTGCCTGCGCCGCCCTCAGAAAACTAATGACATCGAGGAAAGAACGTACATTTAGAGCAGGGCCCATTTATAGGAATAAACCACTCCAGAACATGCATTCATGTGCTACTGGTGAGGAGCAGTGATCCTGCAGGAAAGGCCTTGTATTGGGAGCATTGTTTCTCGGTTTTCTGCCCTTTTCACAGGCCTCTGGTGTAACTTTGAACAATTAGCAGATCTCAATTTATTTTAACTCCCCCTGTGTAAAATGGGCTAATAGCCTTTTGTCTGGCCTTGTCTATTTAGAATCGTAACTTCATAGAGTCATAGGGTTGGAAGGGACCTCAGGAAGTCATTTAGTCAAACTCCCTGCTCAAAGCAGGACTATTCCCACCTAGATCATCCCAGCCAAAACTTTGTCTGCCTGGGTCTTCTAAGGATGGATATTCCACCACCTGTCTGGGTAACTTGTTCCAGTGCTTTATCACTCTCCCTGTGAGAGTTTTTCCTAATATCCAACCTAAATCTCCCTTGCTGCAACTTGAGCCCATTGCTCCTTGTTGTCATCTACCACCACTGAGAACAGTCCAGCTCCATCCTCTTTGGAGCCCCCTTCAGGTAGTTGAAGGCTGCTATTAAATCCCCCCTCAGTCTTCTCTTCTCTAGACTAAATAAGCCCAGTTCCCTCAGAAGTCATGTGTCCCAGCCCCTGAACCATTTTTGTTGACCTCTGCTGGAGTCTGTCTCCAGTTTGTCCACATCCTTTCTGTAGTCAGGGCCCAAAACTGGACACTGTACTCCAGATGTGAACTCACCAGTCCCAAATAGAGGGGAATAATCACTTCCCTTGATCTGCTGGCGACGCTCCTACCAATGCAGCCCAGTATGCCATTAGCCTTCTTGGCAACAAGCACACGCTCTTGGCTCATATTCAGCTTATCATCCACTGTAACCCCCAGGTCCTTTTCTGCAGAGTTGCTGCTTAGCCAGTTAGTCCCCAGCCTGTACTGGTGGATGGGATTACTTCCTCTGAAGCTTAGGACTCAGCACTTGCCCTTATTGAATCTCATGACACTTCTTTTGATCCAGTCCTCCAATTTGTCTATTCTGAATCCCAGCCCTATCTGCCAGCATATCTACTACTCTCCCCAGTTTGGTGTCATCTACAAATTTGCTGAGGGTGCACGCTATGCCATCTTCCAGGTTGTTGATAAAGATATTGAAAAAAAAGCTGGCCTCAGGACCAACCCCTGGGGCACTCCACTTGGTACTACTGGTTGTCAACTAAACATTGAGCCATTGATCATTACTGTTTGAGCCCATCAATCAAGCCAATTTTCTATCTACCATACAGTCCATTCATCCAACCCAAACTTCATTAGTTTGCTTGCAAGCATGTTGTGGGTCAAAAGCCTTGCTAAAGTTATGGTATATCGTGTCCACTACTCTCCCCACATTCACAGCACCAGTCATCTCATCAAAAAGGCAATCAGGTTGGTCAGGCATGACTTGCCCTTGATGAATCCTTGCTGACTGTTCCTAGTCACCTTCTTCTCCTCCAAGTGCTTGGAAATGGATTCCCCAAGTTCCTAGTCCATGATTTTTCCAGGGACTGAGGTGAGGCTGACGACTATAGTTCCCCAGATCCTCCTCCTTCCCTTTCTTAAAGACGGGCACTTATTTGCCCTTTTCCAATCATCTGGCACCTCTCCTAATCACAAGTTTTCAAAGGTAATGACCAGCAGCTCTGCAATCACATCAACCAACTCCCTCAACAGCCTCAGGGGCATTGCACTGCATCTGGCCCCATGGACTTATACATATCCAGCTTTTCTAAATAGTCCCTAACCTGTTCTTTCACCACTGAGGGCTGCTCACCTCATCCTAAAACCCAGCCACCAGATGCAGTAGTCTAGGGGCTGACCTTGCCTGTGAAGAGGGAGGTAAAAAAGACATTGAGTACTTCAGCCTTTCTGCATCATTTGTCACTAAGTTGTGTGCCCCATTCAGTAAGAGACCCACACATTCCCTGATCTTTCTCTTGTTGCTAATATACTTGCAGAAACCCTTTGTTACCCTTCACATCCCTTGCTAGCTGCTAGTCCAATTGCACTTCAGCCATCCTGAGTTCATCCCTGCACACAAGCAATATTGTTATAGTCCTTCCTAGTTGTTTGTCCACATGTCCACCTCTTGTAAGCTTCCCTTTTGTGTTTTAGCTTACTGAAGAGCTCCCTGCTTCTCCCATACTTGCTAGTCTTCCTGTGCATCAGGATGGCTCATGCCTGTGCCCTCAGTAAG
>NW_005842240.1:737585-749263 GCF_000455745.1 Alligator sinensis | reverse complement strand
TGGACTCTTTCCCCCTTCAGACTGGCCTCCCAGGGGATCACACCCATCAGCTCTGAGCAATCATACAGCTCTTTTATATAAAGAGTAACTCCTCCTCCTTTTCTCCCTGCCTATTCTTCCTGAACAGCTTATGCCCTTCCATGACAGTGCTCCACTCATGCGAGCTCCCACCAAGTCTCACACAGTCAAGGAACTGTGATGTGGACTTCCAATTCTTCCTGCTTGTTTCCCAGGCTCTGTGCATTCATGTACAGACACCTGAAGTAACTAGCTGATTACCCTGATTTCTCAGAAAGAATGAGAAGGCCTCCCCTGCTTGCTCTTCCTCCAGGTCACCCACTTCCCCACCTACTTCAGGGCTTTGGTTCCCATCCCCCATTGAACCTAATTTAAAGCCCTCCTCACAAGCTTAGTGAGCCTGCATCAGGTGGATCCCATCTCTTCCTAGCAATCCTTCTTGGAACAACACTCTGTGCTCAAAGAGGCCAAAGCCCATCATCCGTGCAGCCATGCATTGATCTGCAGGATGTGTCTGCTCCCTCCCAGGCCCTTCCCCTTGACCTGAAGGATTGAGAACACAGCCTGGGGCCCAGTCCCCTTCATCCTTGCACCCAAAACTCTGCAGTCACTTTTGATCTCCTCAGGGTCACCCTGATAAGCAACATGGGGTAGTAGTCAGAGGGCCAGATGAGTCTTGGTAATCCCTCCCTGACATCTCAGATCTGGGCTCCAGGTAAGCAACAGATCTCCTGAGATAACAGGTCTCCATCCCCCACAGAAGGGAGTCTCCAACCACCACCACCACCCATTGCTTCCTCTTAGTGCCAGTGGTCTTGATCCTCCCAATCTGCCTGGCCTGGCCTCCCACAAAACATGCTCCTCCTCCTCTCTTGCTAGGGATCCATATCTGTTCTCCAGGCAACCTGCTGCAGGTAGAGATGAAGATTTCTGTTTGCTGCCAGAAGTCACAAGATATCAGCTTCCACCTTCTTGGGGGCCCATGTTCTCTCCCTTCTCTAGTGCTGCCTCTGGCAGTCCTTCCTCCACAGTCGTAGAGGTTTCCTGATGAAGTCCTCATGGTGGAGGTTGCTTTGGAGCCTCGCCACCTCCTCCTGTAGCTCTCTTGCCTCTTCCCTAAGGGACAGCACCAGGAGGCACCGCTGACTTCACAGCTACTCCCACCACCTCGCTGACACTAGAAGGAATCTGCAAGCCACAGTCTTCACAATGCCAAAACTGGACCTGGATAGAAACCTTGATGGTGAGTGGTCCTGCCTGGACAGACACCTCACAGGTGCAAGGAAAGGCAGAGTGGCAGTGGCAATGGCAGTGGCTATGGTATTGCAATGTCATCCATTCATCTCTCTGGGTCTTTTCAATCTGCTGCCTCTCTCTTCCTGCCACTCTCCAAGCAGGCCTTCCTTAGTAAAATCCCCTATACGCTGCTCCTTAGTCCTGAAAAGTTCCCTTTTCCCTGCTAACCTGCTTCCTCCCACCACACTTACCATGAAGGAAGGTGAGGGAGAGAGTTTCCAGGCAAACTCCCTAGCAAACTCCCCCTCATTCTGGACTTTAATTAAGCCCCTTGTTTAACTATTGGTCTAACTGCTGTGTTTTAGCTACTTATGCTAAAAGTATGTAGGTTAGGAACTAAGGAAAGATCTTACCTTAAAGGCTACCTTTCAAAGAAAGGGGCAGCAGGCTGCCCTGTGAAATGAGTTGCAAACTGTCCTGTTCGTTACCCCTGGTTGTTCACTCCCTGGTCACTCAGGGAGCCCCTTTATAACCCTCCTGGACCTGGCCTGGCTCCACCTCCTCGTTAGGGCTTTTGTCAGATGCAGGCAGCAGTCCCCCAGCAAGCATCACCCCCCGCCAGTCAGAGCAGACACCAAAACACAAAGCAAACCGAGCAAACACTCAGCAAGGCAAACACACAGACGGACCTGGCTCACTTATCTTCCCAGAGCAGGACGTGGTGCCCAGTCTCTGGCTCCTCTTCTCCTTCCTCCTCTTGCTCCCAGCAAACTGCTTGCAAACTGCCTTGTTTGCTGCCGCTGCTCGCTCACTCTCTGGTTGCTATTTAGGTCACAGCTATCCAACTTCTAAGTGGCCAAGGGCCACACCAGCAAATTAACACATGGTGCAGGGTGCACTGAGAAGGCCACAGCCCCCCCAGACCACATAGGTCATACCAATGTGACCCACAGGTCCCCCACGGCAGTGACACACGGGCTCCCCCCTCCCCACCGCCCACTGCACCATGCCTGCAGGTGCCCCAGCCCTCACCCTCAGCTCCCTCACTGCTGTGCCCCTGTTGCACCACACAGGTGTCCCAGGTCACAGGCTCCCCTGGTCCTGTGGGGATGTGCTTTGCCCTGCCATGCTGCACCATCCCCTGGGGCAAGCACAGGAAGCAGAAGCCAGAGGAAGACAAGGAAACCTGGGGATCCCAGTTGCTGCTGCAGCAGGAGCTATGGGAAGAGCAGTGGCTGAGTGACCCCAGGGGGACATAAATTGACCTCTCAGGGGACTCATGCAGCCTGTGGGCCACCAGCTGGGTAGGCCTAATTTAGACTATAAGCTTTTTATAGTGAGGACTCTCTTTCTGTGTGCACACATGGCACAAACTGTCCCAATCTTCCATGAGCCCCCAGGCACTGCCGTAATATCAGTACAGATACACTGATATCAGATACACTTTCTGGGTGGCTAAGGATACATCCAGCCCACCAGGGGTACACATCCATATGCTACTAATGCACACGTTGGACAGACTCGGTGCCGTATTATTCCATTTCAATACCATCTCACGAACCCCAGTCCTGCCAAAGGCCCAAGCACTGGTGGCAAATAAATGCAAAAGACTCCACTGCAGAAGGCTTCTACCTTCCGATGGCTTTCCCAAAATTACCAGCTAATTTTCTCCACATTCCTTATGTCCCTTTCATGTTCAGAGAAATCACAGGCATGGGGATTAATCAAATCCCAGAGAATTTCCTGTTCACTTCTCATAAACTTGGAGAAAAAGAATCAAGGGCAGCTGGTAAACATTGGGGTGATGGTACTCACACAGCAGTGACAAGTTTGGTTATTGTTTGAAATAAAACAGTAAAGGAAATACTGAACTGTTAAAGAAAGCAGGGTCACCTTGTACAATAAAGAAAAAAAAAGACATGGCAATAAATACATAGCCCGTGCAAATTTACCTTAATTGATCACGGTCTTAAATGTCTCCCTTAAAGTCAATCTAATGAGCACTTTAAAAAGTTGCCAGCAATTTTCAGTAGCCTAAAGGCACTAATTAGTTACTATTAAGGTGTCAATGTTTTTGGTGTTAACCTCAATTATGAGGAGTTAGAGTAACTAATGAATGAAGTGTCAGCCACTCGCTATGGAAACATTCCTCCAAGTGCAGCCTGCAGACTTATATGAAAATAAGCTCTGCTACTCTGTACAGACTAATCTTCAAGTACAGAACCATTTCTGTTCATTACCTTAGTCTGCTGGTCTCAGCAGATACTAAAATGAACACCAACCCCATTTAACAAACAGGGTCCCAATACATTATTTTCTCAAGATAAAACCAATAAGGTGGAGCTGAAGCAGTATATATCTACCAGTTGCTGATGTCAGAACTCTTCAGAGATCATCAACATCTAGATTCACAAAGAACAATAAACCTGGATGTTCAAAGCTAAATAGAAAACTAAATTGGAATATATGGAAACACAAATATACAGTATTTCAAGGACCCTTAACTTTCTTCCGTCTCTCTCCCTCTTATCTGCCTAAAAATTCACCCTCAACATTTCTACTTTAGCAAACAACCTGGTATGATAATGTTTAGACAGATTGGTAAAGTTAGGGGCAAGTCAAATTTATCCTTATAACGCAACAAGAGGTTTGGTTTTCACTACAGTCGCTGTCACATCTCCACAGTGTAAATATTCTGCCAATCTTAATTTATACAGTGCTGGCATTCAAAAGTCTTAGCTTGGCTTTATTGAAGAAAGTGAAGGAGAAAACTGAGCAGCCTGGAACAGGCTGAGGGATGGAGAATTATTCAGTTAAGTAGGGCATGGAATAAAGTAATTATTGTGGACAGGCACTTATACACGAGTTAGGCCCGAGTTATTCTACTGGGAGCAGATAATGTAGCTTGACAACCATGTAAATCCACCTACAAAATTGTCTCTCTCCTCTTCAAAGAAGAGCGTGCACTTTCCATGGACATGCACCTTTTTCAACTCAGCTGGTGTAGAACATGGGACATGACATGGAGGGGAAAAAGGAGGATAAAAGATATAAGAAAAAGTGCATAATGTTCTATGATTCTGCATTTCAGATATGAATTGTTAACAGGGAAGGGTGACAGATTTGTATGTAAACCTGGGTATAAAATGGTGGGTCATTCCTTATAACTAGGAAACTACCAAAATCACAATTGCAGGTTTTTCGTGGAAAACGCAAAATTGGGCAGGCCCTGTGAAAAATGGCAGGCTCCACAATTTTGATGGGCTCTTTGCAAAAAAGCTTACTGAAAATAAAATGCTGATTCCCCAGAGGAAGCCAACAGTCCTCCTGGTGCTGCAGCCTGACCGCTCAGCCTGCTGGGGTGGAAAGGGGAGAGGGGGGCTTCCAGCATGAAGGGGAGCCCAAGATGGCTGCCCCCCCACCCCTTGTTGCTGACTGGCTGAAAGACCTGCCTGTAGTGTGGCCCCACTCCTCTCCACCAATCAGCACCTGCCTGATAGACAGCCCTCAAAACCAATTAGCGGTGAGGGACAGAGCCACCAGGGCCCCTCACCAATCAGAGGCATGGAGCAGCTCCGCCACAACAAGGCCATGAACATGGTGGCCAGCCCAGGGATCTGCCTACAAAATCAGCCAGCCATCTCCTCAAGTTGGGTAGACCCCTACTCATAACAACTTAGGCTGGAATAGATTTATTAACTATTTTTTATTTCTATTACTGTAGAGCCTTGGATCCCTAATCATGAACCAGGACCCCACAATGCTACGTGCTGTACAAAGAAAAAATGACAATACAGATGAACAGAGACCAAGGAAACAATGAAGGAAAACTGGTCGGCCTGATAGGCAGTTGTAGCAGCACCCGAGTGTTTTGTTGGCATCGTGGCAAAGGAAAATTTCAAGGAGGGATCTGAGGGAGAACAATGAAGTGGCTTTGCAGATTTTTTAATGGGGAACTTCTTCCCCACCCCACACTCGGGTAAGGAGTAGGGTGCCAGAAAATGCAGATGAATAGAGACCATGTTCTTGCTTGATTGTTTCAGAAGTGGTCAACAGAGACTGGCATCATGGGCCAACTTACTGTGGGAATCAAGCTCAGTATGGAACACAAGATGATAGTGAGAGAGGTGATAGGTAAAGAAGGGCTTTGAAAACTCAGTTGATGTTTGAGGGGACAGAGAAAGGAAAGTCTGCAATGTGATGCAACAAGATGGCTAATGGGGAGAAAATGGATGACTAGGAAAGTGGTCCCTCTCAAAATCAAAAGGAATAAAATGGCGGAAACACAACGCATCCCTTTCAGAATCTGAGAGGAAACACCTCAAATAAAAAGACCTTCACCCGTATCTACACTAGGTGAAGAACTACCAGACAGTAATAGGAGTAAGGAAGCTAGGTCCTCTGGGAACAAGTTCCATACCCTGCTTTGCCATGGACTTCCTGTGCAACATTGGCCAAATCACTCAGGCCCCAGCCCTCAAAGAGATTTAGGCACCTAATTCTCATGTAAATCAATGTGGTCTGGACACCTACACACTCCTGGACATCTAGGCCTTAAACGCTATACCTAGGTTCTCCAGACCAAAAATCCCTCCTGTTAAGCATCATTTTCTGACCAGGTTCTAATTTGTACAGTTTAAATTCTGACATTAACTTTACACTTTCTAGCAATTATTCTTCTCAAAGAGGAAGTAAATCCCCCCTATTTTTATTCCAACCCTTATCTGAACCTGCCTTGTTGTGTATATTGGTGTTCCACCCCAAAAGTTTTTAGGGCTCCTATGGTAAGAAAAGTCATTTCTGGAGAGAACTCATAGACTGTAAGGAGCTGGAAGGGACCCCACAAGATCATCGGGTCCAGCCCCCCTGCACTAGGCAAGAAAGATAACTGGGTTCAGGTGACCCCAGCAAGGTGACTGTCCAGTCTCCTCTTGAAGATTTGCAGGGTAGGTGATTGTACCACCTCTGGAGGGAGTTTATTCCACAGTCTGGACACGCTGACTGTGAAGAAGTTTTTCCTAGTATTAAGCCTGAAACAATCTTCCAGGAGTTAGTGGCCTTTACTCTTAGTTTTCCCCACGGGTGCCCTGGTGTTCAAGTTGTTCACAGAGCCCTTGATGTATTCCCCTGATATAGCAGTAAGCTACTGCCAAGTCCCTTTTCAGCTTTCTCATTTTTAGGCTGAAAAGGGACTTTTTTACCAAGTCCCTCAGCCTTTCCTAGCATGGCTTGCTGCGCAAGTCTCTGATCATATGGGCGACTCTTCTCTGGACTCTCTCAAGCTTTTCCATGTCCTTGTTGAAGTGCGGTGCCCAGAACTGGACACAGTACTCCAGCTGCGGTCTCACCAACGCTGAGTAAAGTGGAAGAATCACTTACTTGCTCGAGATGTATCGGTTGATGCATGCCGAGTATTGTTTGCCCTGCTGGAAACAGAATCACACTGCCGGCTCACGTTCATGCGATGGTTTATTATTACCCCTACGTCCCTTTCAGTCCTGGTGCTGGTCAGTTTGGCACCACCACGCCTGTAAGTATGTTGGGGATTGTTCACCCCCAGGTGGAACGCTTTACACTTCTCAATGTTGAAATTAATCTGGTTCCGATCCACACAACTTGCAAGGCTGTCTAGGTCCACCTGTATCTGCAGCCTATTTTCAAGTGTGACCACACTCCCCCATAACTTGGTGTCATCCATGAACTTGGCCAGTGAGCTCTTCACCCCCACATCCAAATCATTGATAAAGGTGTTGAAAAGCACCGGTCCAAGCATGGACTCCTGAGGGATACCACTGGCCACTTCTCACCAGGATGACACATGAGAACTCTCTGGGTCCTACCCCGCATTCAGCTTCCTACCCATCTAAGTGTCGAGCAGTTAAGCCTGCAATCCTCCAATTTTCCTATGACAACATCATGGGATACCAGATCAAAGGCCTTCTGGAAGTCTAAGTATACAATGTCAACCCCCTTTCTCTTATCCAGGTGGTGAGTTACTTGGTCATAGAAGGAGATTGGGTTGGTAAGACAAGACCTGCCCATGACACAGTCATGCTGGCTATTCTTCATAATCCTACCTTCTGCAAGCATATCGCACTCCTTGATTAATTTTTCCAGAATTTTCCCTGGGATAGAAGTTAGGCTACTTGGCCTATAGTTGCCCAGGTCCTCTCTCCACCCCTCTGGAAGATGGGCACAGCATTGGCTCTCTTCCAGTCTTTGGCTTTCACATCCCTGAGAAGGGATCAAGAACTGACTTTGAGATCCCTGAGAAGGAATCAAGACTCCTTGAACCTAGCAAAAGTTTGGATCCAGATCTGATATTAGGCCCAGGTCTATAATATTCATCAGAAATGGTTGCCGTCTCTGGCTTTTGAGCAAACAGAGGGACTACAGATGGCCTAATTCTACTTAGTTTTACCATACTAGGTCTTTGTTCTTAGGCCTAACTAGGAATGAAACAGGCTTCACATAACCACACCACAGCTCTCATGCACTGCCATGTGTTCAACACAAATTATATATGAAGTCAACAGAAAGCCAGGATAAAAAATGACCAAAGTACCATTAAAAGCAGAGGTAAACCCATGTGCAGCAATATTTCAGTTCCAGTAGAATGACAATTCCACCTGCCTCACCCACCCCATGCCCAGCATGGCCATCTGGCATTTCACTCATACCGTTAATGACTGTCAACAGTGTCAGGCCTGAACTGGCAGAAGCATGACCCTTGGCAAACTACAAACCGTGCTTGTGGGACCAGCCCCAAGTACTGTCATACAGATGCCAAGAAGCAGTGGGTATGGTCCAGCTATGGTGAGCCTATAACCAACTCCTATGCTGCGTTTAGCTGGTGGTCCTTATTGAGAAGGAGATTTAAAAAGTCAAGGTAGAAGGAATAAAGGTCTCAGATGCACAGTTTGCACAGGAAGGGCAGCACAATGCTTTCAATGATATAGCTCCAGAAAGTGGTTTCAAAGTAAGACACAGCTTCTGGGTGCCATCGGGTGGCCAAGCATTGAAGTGGTTTTGCACTAGGATGTCAACCCTGCAATATCCCAGGGTTCCTGAGGTGAGTTTATGTTTTGAGGATGTGTTTTAAGTTTAGATCGAAGGGAATTCTACAGTTGCAAGTAAAGAAAGTCGTGCAGGGTAGCAGTGCTAGCCCTTTCTGGACAAGGATTTTTCCCTTGTTCATTCCTCCGCCTCTTGAACTCTTAATGAGTGTATAGTACTTGATACACCATATTTTACTGTATCATTTCCTTGCTTCAAGGGTTTCTCCTGGTTACCTGCAGAGCCCAAGAAAAAAAAAACATTTCTTCCTCCTTGAATAATTTGTAAAATAGCTTGAGCAAAGCACAGAGCATGGAAGGGAATTATGCAAGGGTAAAAGAGTTCAGATGGATGATAGTAAGAGACAGGAGGCCATAAAGGGGGTCTCTACCATCATCTGTCTGAACTTTTTCATGGGCCAAAGGCTGTGAGGGGGCAGGCAGGGGGCAGATGCTGCAGGGGGGAGGGAGAAGATGCTGTGCAAAGCAAGTGGGGAGCAGAGACTGCAGTGGGACAGAGGCTGCAGGCCAGGGGACACAGGCTGCAGGAAAGGGCAGAGGCTGTGGGGAACAGGTATAGAGCAGACAAGATATAGGCTGCAGGGGGGACAAGTGGTGGGGGCTGCCTGCCCCCCAGCCATCTGCACCCCCCCTCACCACCACTGCTGCTTGCACCACTGCAGTGGCAGGGGAGAGAGATTTTAAATGACCCTCCAATAATTCAATTCTATACATGGAAAATGATAACATGTTCATACATTTTCCATTTACTGAACCTAATTATTCTAATTACCTAATTATGGGGGGTCATCTTAAATTTGAAGTAATCTTGGATTCAGGTGAAATACGGTACATAAGTTAATATGATTGTTTTAATAAACCTTCACAACAGGGATGAGTTGCAAATGGCTCAACATGAATGGAGAAAGGGGATGGCTGTATGGATAAGAAATTACATATAAGGAAGAGATAAGAAGTTAAAATGTGTAAAGTTTGCAAAATGCAGCCAAATGACTGGTTTACAAAGTGACAGAGTCAAGCTTCTAACCTGACTGATTGCAAAGAGGCATTTATCACACAGCTCATTCTGCCTTGGATCATTGTAAAATCTGTCCTTTGAACTTCCTCCTCCTTGCTTCAGCCCATCTTCCTTCCTCCCCGTCCCCAAGGCAGTGATGCTTATCTCAGGGTCTCTGTTTCTTCTCATTAAAATCAAAGGGCTTCCAAACCTTTCCCTTTAAGGTGATCTCACCTGTTCCACCTCTGCTACCTCAGAGTACTCATTTGTCCTAATCTACATCAGATACTAACTCATTCTGCTCTGAAAATAGAGTGCAATTGTGTCTAGGCCAGCAATTTCTTCTACTTTAGGAGCTAAAATCTTGGAAGACTGTCTTCAGAAACATGCTTGAACTTCTCACAGCTTCAGGGATCAAAGTGGCACTCAGGGAAAGTGCGGGCCTTAACTTGCAGCATGCCTGCAAAAAAGGTTGGCCCTCACTTACAGAGGATGACCCTGGCTGTGCACGGTGCCCCGCTTATGACTATTCCATGCAAAAGGGATGCGACGCAACAGTGGCAGAGTCCCAAACCCTGCCTCCTCCCACCCAGTGCAGTGCCCAGCACCCTGAGCCAAACTGCCTCTGGCTTGCTTTCCTCCTGGCCTCCTGACTTTTTCACTGTTGGAAAATGCCATATCAATCCAAATAATATATAGTATTTTAATCATGGGAAAATGTAGATTTTAGGGGGGGGTTTTAAACTCGGAGAAATTTGGAAATTTTTTTAAATCAGAGAAAACCAGGATCCCTGTTTATAACCAAATCAGCCAGCTTCAACAGGATGCACGGAGAATGCGCTTGGCCCTGCCTATCCCATAGCCGAATGATCAGGGCACTTTAGAAAGTGGACAACAAGTTCAAACCCTCAGAGGATCAGGGACCTAGGAGCTGGGTGCTCCACACCCTGAGAAAGTGCCCTAGTAACTAAGATACAGAGTCAAAAGATGGGAGCACTCTCCTCCTCCCTCTCTAAACCACCAGTTCATATGGCTTTTCTCCAGCTACACTTTCAGGGACAACAAGCAGACATTGCCATAGTTTATCCCTTTTGAGCCTGCCTAGGAGGACAAGTTTATCTGCACAGAGTAGGATCCAAAATCTATGGGACTGCTATAAAATGCCTCGCATGTGACTACATTAGACACATAGGGCACGTCCAGATAAGCGCACACATGTGGTTTGTGACGCTGCAAACCGGGAAATCCCGGTGTCAAAAAAAAAAAAAGCAGTGTGGTGCACATGGCAGGAGTGTGAGCCACTGGACTGAAAGCCCAGCCAGCCAGAGCCACACCCTGGCTGCCAGCCAGGCTCCCAGCTGCCAGACTGCCACCACTGCTGCCCCGGGAGGCCCCAGCCTCCCCTACCCCAGAGGATGCCAACCACCAGGCCACGGCCCAGTACCAGGCCATGAAGGGTTGGCTGCCGGTCCACAGTATGCTGGTCACTTCTGGACTGCAGTATGCTGGTCCACAGTTTGCTGGTCCACAGTCACTTCTGGTCTGTGTGTGGTGGGCTCGCCGCTTTTGCCCAGCAAGCCCGGCTTAGAGAAGGACACTTTGGATTGGTGGAACATTTCTACCAATCAGGTAACAGCTGGGAGGGACTTGTCCTGCCCCTGCTTGGGGGGGAAGGAGGTGAGGAGCTCCTGGACCTGATTGAAGACTGCGCTTTGCAGGTCTGGCAGACTTCAGGGGCAGGGCCTCCGTTGTAGATAAAAGAGATGGCAAGGGACATTGGAGAGGGAAGAGCCTCCACAAGATCCCTTCTTCACCCCTGCGGTGTGCAGCCCAGCGCACGGTGCTCAGGCTCTGGGAGCCGCGTCGAGGCAACTCGAGCCTGCATCCTCAGTAGAGGGCTGGACAGAGCGGCATGCAAACCGGCACATGGAGAGCCGGCCCTGGGAGCAGCTCGAGGCTGCTTGGGCTCCACGCGGTGTACAGTCCAGCACATGGAGAACCTGCCCTGGGAGCCGCTTGAGGCTGCTCAGGTTAGCCCCAGCATAAGCTGGATAACTGGAGCCCCACGGTGTGGCCCGGCCAAAGAACTAAAAGAGCCCCAGAGCCTAGAGCAGGGCCCGGGAAAGGGGAGGCCTAGGCATAAGGCTAGGTAAACCCAGCCAGCAGTGGCTAGGTTCCCCCCCACGAGAGCTGGAAGAACCCTCGGTGCCCAAAGCAGGGCACAGGGCCAGGAGGGGAGGTCTCGGAGTGACACAGACAACGCTGGTGGGGCCTCTGATTGACCGAAGTGCTCCGAGGCCTGGTTGATGGCTCCTCAAGGAAAACTCTAAGTTGCTGGCGGGGGCGGGCCC
>NW_005842240.1:728356-737575 GCF_000455745.1 Alligator sinensis | reverse complement strand
ATTCCTGAAATAAAGCAACCCCCTCGCTCCAGAGGGAAGCCTCGGGTGGAAATTTCCCTCCCAGCTAGACCCGTAGAAGGGGAAGTGCCCCTTGCTAGCTGGGATCCACGAGTAAACATGCCCTATATTGTGTAAAACTGCACCTCATATTTTGTATAATTGTTATCATAATTATAAATACGTTGTACACAATGTTATGGAATTGGGTTAGTTTGGTATAATGGGTTTTTGGCTTATCTTATTGTAAATATTTGTCTGTATACCTTTGGTGTTGTTAAAAGATATTGCTAAGAATATTTTTGGAAAGTTTTCTTTTGTTACCTATTAGAATATTTACCTATATATATAGAGAGAGAGAGAGAGAGAAAGAGAGAGAGAGGGAGAGAGAGAAAAAAAAATAACATGTGTATTATAATTCAATAAATTGTAAAATAGTTAAGAGCGCTGGTGTGGAGTTGACTCTATAGAGGAAAGAGGAAACTGTACTCAAATCACCGGTGTCCCCCTCTCAGTACTGTCACCTGCCTCATCTATCTCTTCCAATTGAGGACGGCACACCCTTGGGTGTTCCTGGGTTACATGTGGTTTGCCAGTCTGTGGTCTAAAAAGGTTGGGACCCACTGCCCTATCCCACCCAGAACACTTTCCCTGTGCTACCCCCACATGCAAGGGCATGCACCCAGGCAAAAAGCAGTGGCACAAATTCGTGCCGCTGTTTTTCTTCCTGCAGCAACCCCACACCCCTGCTCATGGCGATGTGGCCATAAGCAGTATTTAACTGATTCTTGGTGAAACAGGATTTGGTAAGGGAGATACCTTCAATTTATGTCTCCAAGTTTGAAATTCAGACTAAAATGATTTTCACCTATTGGAAGAACTTCTTTTGCATAAAGACAGTGGGGCTGATATTTTAGCTTGTATTTAACAAAAAAAAGTGTTGTTGTGTTTGTAAATGTATATTTTCCACCGTCAAAGTCAGAATTTTAAGAACAGAAGAGAACATGATGTTCATCTCTCCAAATCTTTCGTCTAAAACAGACCATCGGATTCTTGCATCCAGCCCAACCTGCATTGTGGGAGTTTTACTGACAATGAACATTTCAAAGAAAGCCCTTAAAATCTCTCACAAATCCAGAGAAAATGAAGTTATTGTTAAAGTTCTCCCTGGGCTGTACCGCAAACCTCGCATATGCTATTATTTGTAACTTGGCCCACTGTAAGTTATGATCCCAGCAGAGTTCATCCCAGGCTGAGAAGTGCTTGCACATTGCTCTCCAGTAACAATACTAGTCTTCATTGATCAATAAGATCCATCAGGACCAAACCAGCAGTAGTAGAAATGTTACATTTATGTGTTATTCAACAACAGTGGAGTTCTTTCATCACAATGAAGTGCAAGACCTGTAGGACCTAGCCCATCGCCTCATAAAGTGGGATAGCAGGATTATTAATACTTCATTACTGCAGGCTTTTTTAAGTAAACTAGCAAAATGCCCATCATGAATGCCCGCCCTGCAGCGGCAAGCCACACCCCCGCACAGCAGGTCCCCCGCACCTCGCAGCAGTGAGCACAGCCTGGCCCCAACTGCCTTGGCCCCTACCTCCGCCTGCCAGACTGTTTGTCGTAAGGCTTTGGGCCGCACACGCGCGGTTGGCCTGGAGCGTTACAGACAGACAGACGGAAGCGGTAAGGCTTTTATTACAGTAGAACAATTAGTTGCCATGGCACTTCATTAGCTCTCAACCCAAGCAGTCACTTTCTACTGAGCAACAAGGAAAGGCTGAAATAAAGAGAGTGCAGGAGACACACACGCACACACGTGCGCAGTGGACATTCATTTGAAAAACAAAATGATGAAAAAACTGTATCAAACTTTGCAGTCTGAAGCTTCTGAAGATAAGGTCCTAGTTCCAATAAATCACTAAAAAGCCATCCTTCCCCATGACTGTGAACACTCCCAAACCCACTGAAAAGTTCATAGATAAAAAGAAATACAGAGTTTTTCCCTCTTATCTATCCTATAAGTGACCCTCTTCTGATTAATGTAACTATATGAAGAGACTTTACAGGTTACGAACTCCAATCCCCAATCAATAGAGCATTGTTCCCACAGCAGACTAGAGCTGTGGCCTGGACCAAGGACTTCAAGAAGCTTGAACTCTTCCAGCTGACATCCAGGGACACAGATGCCTCTAAAAGTATGAGGAGCACATCAAGCCCAATCTCATTCCACTTCACATCCAAGAGAGGGATATATATAAGGATGAGGAAGTCAAGCCAGAGGAAGGGTGACTCAGTGGGATACCCTGGAGAACTTGGACCTCCTTGTGCCTGGGCAAATACTCTGACCACTAAGCTAAAAAGCAAGAACCCCCTTCAGCTAACACCTGCTAGGAGTGGTTTTATGCCTGCCTAAAATCTCATGACTTACTTAGCATCACACACCTACTTGAGTGACTCTTGTTTCCTGAATCACAAATTGCAGAGAAGTGCCAAACTGCAGTTATGCAGCTGCATATGTATTCCTCAGGCACATCAAGTGAAATAGGATTTGGCCCAAAGCATGTCATTGCAAGAAGTTTCAAAATCAAGAGAACGTAATAATGCCCATGTAAGAATCCAAACCTTCCAGTCGCTACTACAAGCCTAATTTAAAGCACCCAAGTATTTCACTTAAAGCATGTAAGGAATCCCACGCCCCTGCTCAAGAAAGCTTAAAATAATGCATTGGACATCAACAAGATTTAAATATGGGCATTAAATTAAGCATGTGCCTATGCATTTTGCAGAAGAGGGATGGGATTACTCATGATCTTTAAATTACGAATGAGTGCATTGTTGATTTAGGACTGGAAAGGGGAATCAAATACTAAACAATGGTAGAAAATGAAGACCTAAAATAGGGCAAGAGACCCCCTCAAGAGAAGGGGAGAAAAGCCTTTGAGGAAAGAATGGGAGATTGAAAGAAAGGAGGTGGCCATGAGCAAAGAAACTTTCATATATAAATATAAGAGTACAACCATAATGACCACAGTCTAGCAGCACAGACCATAATCTGCCATATTGTATAGCAAAGAGAGAAAGAAAGACAATTTTACCCCCTGTTCTGTGTGAATTGCAGTGCTTAAATGATTCAATTGTGCACCTCCTTGCTTGTTGCCATGGGCTAATAGCTCAGAAGTATTTTAAAGCAAGAGCTGAACTAAATTTTGCAGCTCCCTCCACTTTAAGACACTGTACTCAACAGCAGTCCCAACACATGAATTTTCTGCTTCACCTCAGTTCACTTGCTTTTTTTATTTTTATTTTTGTTAAAGTAATCCAGTAATGGGGAGCCACACACTGGAAAATCCAGCCTTCTGTACCATGCCATTAAACTAAGCCTGGCACTGAATCAAACTTAAATATTTTGGGCTTGCCGATGTTCAGGTTTTGAATGTTTTCATATTGGAAGATTTTCATCTGGTTTTGGCTGGGCTAATGGAATCCTAATGTATAAGAGAGATTGCTATCTAATCAGCCTGCCAGTTTCTTGCTTATTTCAATCATCCTGTACATACAAGCTAACTTGTAGTATTTCCACTGCAGCTAAGTGACGTCTATAGCAGGCTCATAGAAAATGTAAAAGGGTCTAACATGATACTCAGAAGACTGAGAACCGATCCTGTTACACTGACGTGACATAATATCGGGCCTCCTGATGGCTGAAATAACTACAACAAACTACTTAAGCAAGGGAAAAAGCTGGCTTTGGACAGCAAGTTCGATGAAATCGGTAATTACTAACTTACCATTTGAAACCGGATTCAATCACATAACTCTAGATGCTGGAGGAATTCGAGGAGGAATTTTCAAGCCCAATCAAATATGGAGGTTGGAGGAGGGGAACGGTTTGAAACCAGCATGGCAGCAGGATTGAACTTTTAGAAGCTATTGATTTAAGAAACTAAAATTCTCCTCTTTTGTTCATTTGCCGTTTTTAGAATACAGACAGAATTCTGCCCCCTTTGTATTCAGTAGGAAAGCGCCGACCGATGAGCTGGAGAAGGGCAGTGCAGAGACGCCAGGTCGGAAGACTTTTGCAGGAGGGCATAAGGCCCATTACACCATCAGACATGAGAGGAGTCAATGGTGGGAAAGGTCTTATTAGATCACCTCACTCGCCCTCATCTGCTGATGCGGGGTCACTCAATTTACTACATTTCTGGTTATACTATTAAATACCAGAGGTTTCTGCCAATAACCACGGTGTATTCTAGGTTCTGAATCACCACCACCTGGTTCCATTACAAAGCCTCTTGCAAAGCAAGGCAGTGGTTTCATAGCACTGGTACCAGACGACTTTTAGTTCTTCCTATTTCATTCACTAGACAAGGCAGAAGAGGGACACAACTCAGGCTGCAGGACCTTTTAGGGAATGATAGGTCTGAGTGTCCAATTGAAAACACCTAAAAAGAATCACAGAATGACTAGTACTCATCATGTAGGCTCTAGGATGTATTATTTGATCACAGGATGATTATTAATTTTCAATGTAATGAGACCACAAAAGAAGCAAACATGATCAAAGGATGTATTAGGTGAGGTACTTCCAGAAAAGATAAGGAAGTATTAGTACCACTGCACCAGGTACTGGTGAGAACCCCGTTGAAACACCGTCTCTTCTCCTGGTCTCCTACATCCCAGAAAGCCAACTAGTGATGAGGACACACACTGAGGGTAATTGGAAGGAAGCTCATCGTAGAGGAGGAGGGTAAAAGAGCAAGAGACAAAGTGCTACTGAAGATAAGGAAGGCAAAACCAAAGTCATGCTACAGACATTTCTACCCACATTTCTTTTGACTTAATACAGTTTTCCATCAAATTTCTAGACAAAATTATTCTAAATCTCTGCCTGGTTTGAAGTACCATTCAATTTCCATTTGTACATTTTTTATCCAGAAGGATGTTGTCAGATTTATATACACACACCTTACCACTGAAATGCAACCCCACTCTAGGTTGAAAGGCAATAGTGAACTGGCTAAAAACTAACAGTGGGTCAAGGATTCCCAGGCAAATATTTGCAGTTATGAAAAATATATGAGATATTTAACAGGGAGAACAGACTCTTAGATTTTAAGTGTACAGTACAGTTGAAAGACCCAGGTACAGTAAATTGCAGAACATTCAATTCATCTACCCCCTAGTTACATGAAAAGTGGAAATGCCCCCTCCACAATCAAACCTGCAGGTCTATGGATCCAGCTTTAATGTTTAATAACTAAGCCTCTTGCCACTCAATAGTGAATAGGACAATTGTGAAAGTGATTTCATTGTCCTGTATTGTGAGAATCTAGCCGCAACTAATATGCTTCAACTATTTAAGAGTGCAGACAGAAGTGACAATTTTCACCCCATCTGGTCACAGAAAACAGTCCATAGCCATGACCAAACACAAGTGCAGACAGCTTAAAAAATGGCCGATCCGGTGAAAATCTGACCTCTCAATGCATGAGGTATCCGATAAAGACGTTTCAAAATGTAGCGTCTTTTGTAACTGGTGTCTGCAGAGCTCCCAGACCGTCGCTGTTTTCAGAATGGGAGAGGAAAATGGAGAAGAGGGAGTTGAGTATGGGAGTTTTTTAGTCTCCCCAGACAGTCCCCCCGTCCCCGAGATTAGGGAGGCTCCAATTCACTTTCCCCACCCTTCATCACCAACTGGGGAGCCCCAAGAACGAGCTCCCTCTACTGCCTTTCCTTCCAACTCCCATTCTGAAAACAGGGGTGCTGGCAAAGAGCCACAGCCATTGCTTTGGAAACCTGGCTGCAGCCTGAGCCACAGTTAGATTCCCCTCTCCCCTGGAATCAACAGTGAACTTCTGTTTGGTCTGGGGTAACGGTGCAACTCAGAGCGCTTTGCAAAAATCATTCGGAGTTACAGCTGGGAGCTGCACTTCTGTCCACACCCGAAGTTCTATTGCATTATGCTCCCCTCATTGGCTCTTGGTCTCCTGCCTAGTCACTCAAAATTTCATTTTTTCTCAAGCCACCCCGTGGCTTAGACAACCAAGTCTGCAGGGTATATATGGATGGATCCTAGAAGAGACCCCAACAAACGAGTGTATGGAGAAGAAACTCAACCAAACCAACAAGTTTATGAGTTACTTCATCAGTCAAAGGGGGTCCCCATCCAATCCAACAGGTCAGTCTTTTATACTCCCTAGGCAGAACTGCAAGACATTAAGCAGAGAAGGCTGAGTTAAAGAGCAGCCCCACTGAACGTCCTCTAAATTGGAATTGTTCCTTAAGCAGCCAGGATAACAAGAGTTTGGGTGTTATATGCATCTCTTAAAAAAAAAAGAACATCAAAGCTTACTTCTCTCAATTCCAGGTGGACAGGTTTAGGATTTAATTTTTTATTTTTTTCTCTTTCAAAGAGTTCAGCTTTCTTGAAATGAGTCTGTGGAGGATCACATATCCAGCCACATAGCTGAGGTAGGTCTGAGATCACGCTTTCAGTGTCCGAAGAGTACTCAGCGTAGATGAAATGAAGTTCATCAGTTAACCAAACAAAGGGCATGGATATACCTGTAAGTTACCCCAAAGCATAAAGCAGAGGACAAAAAATTATTTGGGGGGGGCTCAGGGCACGCACGCATTCTGCCCCCGCCCTTCCCCCAGCCCAGCAGGTAAGTCTGTTGGGGAAGGGGTGGGGGGAGGGGAAAGGGGCATGGGGGTGCAGGTCAAGGCCCCCGCAGTGAGAGAAGAACCATGGCATAGGCAGGGGCAGGGTCTGGGGTGAGCAGGGCCCTGGCTTTGCGAGCCTTTGCAGCTGCCACTGCCCTCTGGAGCAGTTTGATGACATGTGCATCCCGCCGCAGGGCAGGCAGACGCACAGTGGAGCCCGGCGGCGGGACACACATGGTGTTGCACTGCTCCTGGGGCAGCTGCAGAGGCACGCAAAGTGAAGTGTGTAGCAGCAGCTGCCACTGCTCCGCGCACAGACCAGGGGGCGCATACCCACTGGGCCTCGCACACAGCGGCAGGAGTCCATCCCCACCCTCGCACCCCTGGATGAGCCTCCCACACACTAATTGTCACACCACCTGGCCTAGCCGGGGCTCCATTCACCCCTTCCCCTGCCTGTACCCCCAGGGGATCAAATGGGAGGACCAGCAGACCAGCACAAGCGTCCTCCATGAAGCTGCATCCACCAGCATCAAAGCTTTGCTCTTAAGAAATCAACTCCAATTCTCTTTTCCCAGCTCTCCGTTGGCCAACGCTCAAAGGGTGGCCAAAGGAAACGGTACAAAGACACACTCAAGGTTGCCCTCAAGCACAGAATCATCGACACCAACGGCTGGGAAGAGCAAGCTGCTGACCGTTCAGTGTGGCACCACCTGGTCCACCACTTTGAGGCCTAACGACTCGATACCGAGGCGGAACAGCGGCGGCGGAAGAAGGAGAAGGAGACCAACCTGGGGCTGCAAATCCCACTCCCCCACGCAACAACATGATTCCATTGCTAAAGAATATGTGTATCCAGAATCGGGCTCCTCAGTCACCTGAGGACCCATCAAACCTGACGGACATCATCCTCGACTCCGAGGGACTGCCGCCGCCACCACTCCATAAGACTCACCACAGACACAGCATGGACAGCTCCTAACAGACCAGCTACAGTCACACAACACTTTCCAACTAGAAAATTCACTGAGCTTTGCCTTAATATCCATGCTGCTTCTGCTCTCATTTAAAAAAAAAAGTCCTCTACAGACAAATGAAGCAACTGACGGATCAACAAACTTCTGAGGCAAATCTTCCCCAAACCAAATCATGCTCAAATGTTAAGAATCAATGAGATGCTGTCACTGGAAAAGACAATTTGCAGCCCTCCTGAGATCACAGAGCCCTGGAGAGGACCGCTTGCTGCTCCGTTCTACAACCACGATGCCTGGTGAAGTAGAAGCATGAACGGAGGCCATTACACATGGTACTGACTTGGGACACATTTCTTCTAAATGACATTAAACAGACACCAAATGCCCCGCAGTCTGCAAGATGATGCATGGGTATCTTATATGAACCCCATGACAGCAGATTAGTTCATTTCTAATTTTCTATTTACAGTAACAGAAACTGAGAACAAAAGAGCAGAGACACTATTCAAGATCAAAACCTTGAGGCGAACAAATATAAACTCCAGCATCTCTACTCAGAACGTTCTCCCCAGAGTCACTGCGTTACCAAATCTTGAAGGGGTGAGACCGTGTGGAATGAATTAAAAAAAAAAATGCTTTCTATAAATTCTGCTTTATATATCATTCTGCTGAGTAAGGAGACTTAGTAGTAAACCACCCACCAATGCACAGAGGCTGGCAAGCCTCAGATTAATCTACCTTTCCCATGCCCACTAGACAGATGAGTTGCATACACTGCAAGGAGGTGTAGCCCACTCCACTGGGAATATAGTATTTACATACTCCCAAGGGAATGTTATATCGGTAGCTTTTAGTGTAGCTTACCACAGGTGTAGATGACATTGAGATGCTTGCGCACACCTGGGTAACAAGGGTCACCGAATTCATAGGTGCTGGCATACACGCTGCAACTCCTTTTCCCGTGGCAGCGTCTGGTCATGAGCTGGAGAGCTGGAGCCGCCTGACACTCTGAAAGGGAAAAGGATATACATTACTGAGTGCCCCCCCTATCCACATCTGTATTTTCACAAGAATGCCTCTCTAAGGCAGGCTACAATCAACACATCTTAGTGCTTGGACACTGACATGAATGTTTCAAGACCGCTGAGCCTCCATCAGGAAGAGGCAACAACTGGAGACATTGCGGATTGTGCGGGCCGGCTCCCAATCCCATCCTCGCCATGTGCGAGCCGGGCCCGTCTTTGCGCACGCAGACTGTGGCCAGCAGCCCGGGCACGCGGGGCCGGAGAAAACCGCGGGGCGGTAATGTACGCGCGAGCTAGAATCAGTTACGGAGGCGTAATGGTTGATTGAAAAGATTATTTACTTACACCCAAGGTGGTCGCGGTGTAGGCTGGACAGCTTTCCAGGCGCAGCTCCGCTTGAATCCTCGTTGGAGGACTCTGACAAACTCAGTTCTTTCACCCCGGAGTGGTTTAGGCTCCGCGGGTTCGGCAATTCTTTCCTCACGGAGTGGCTGAATCTCCGTGGGTTCTGTTCGGTTCCCAGGTCCCCCAGAGCTGTTAAGACTCCGTG
>NW_005842240.1:719503-719878 GCF_000455745.1 Alligator sinensis | reverse complement strand
AGCCCGGGCACGCGGGGCCGGAGAAAACCGCGGGGCGGTAAGGTACGCGCGAGCTAGAATCAGTCATGGAGGCATAATGGTTGATTGAAAAGATTATTTACTTACACCCAAGGTGGTCGCGGTGTAGGCTGGACAGCTTTCCAGGTGCAGCTCCGCTTGAATCCTCGTTGGAGGGCTCTGACAAACTCGGTTCTTTGACCCCGGAGTGGTTTAGGCTCCGCGGGTTCGGCAATTCTTTCCTCACGGAGTGGCTGAATCTCCGTGGGTTCTGTTCAGTTCCCAGGTCCCCCGGAGCTGTTAAGACTCCGTGGGTTCGAAAATTGGGTATATAGGATAGGGATACGTCTAGGATTGCGCTCGGTGATGGGGAGAGGC
>NW_005842240.1:716917-719247 GCF_000455745.1 Alligator sinensis | reverse complement strand
GGTTCTCCTATTGCAGCAGAAAACTCTACCGTGCAAAAAAGCTGCAATTTGGCGGGAACATAATTTAGCGGTGCCGAAGCACACAAAAACAAAAAACCACAACTTTGGGTTGTGACACGGATCAATAATAAATCACAGTACAAATAAGAGGCAACTGGATTATGAGGCTGTAGGGAAGAGATCAGCTAAAAATCAGGAACTCCCCTTCTTCATCAAAATAAATGAAGTCACAAATAAAGTGGGTTTGTTTTCAAAGGGTAAAATGGGATTTGTAATAATTCACAATATTAACAATAACTTCTTACAATTAACAATAACTTCTTACATAGTACTTTTCTGCTACAGACCTCTGAAACTATTAGCAAGGAAGGGACCATTACCCCATTTTACAGGCAAGGAAACAGAGGCATAGAGAACTCAAGTGGCTCACAAAAGCAAGCTATAGGCAGAGCCAGGAATACCCAAGTGACCTGCAACCTAGGCCAGTGGATGAGCCACTAAATCTACCCCACCAACTGGGAAAATGGCCCATGGCCAGAATGGAGGTGAACAACAACGCTTTCGGATCTTCCTACTCATCAGTGAGTACCTTTCAGGTAAAATGAACAGCAAGATCCCCAGCAGACATCACAGAGTCTTTGCATCTCTTTTTTTTTTTTGAGGAGGAGGGAGAACACTGCTTGGGGGATTTCTTTTATTTGTTTTTTGATTGGCGGGTTGATTTCCGTTATTTTGTTGTTACAGTCTTTGGTTGGGTGTTTTCAGGAGACATGGTGTTGGGGAGGGTTTAGGTGATTTCCCACTCGTTAAAAACCTTTGTTGCATACTCTACTGTCTTCAGCCTAATATCGTGGACCATGTTAATCAAGACCAGACCAATAGCACTGAGGGAAGCATAAATTCCCCTGTTTGTCTTAGCAAGTTTTCACATTTTTTCCCTTAAACTGTGACTTTTAAAGGCCAAAATAAATAAGATGTTTATTGCCGATCCTTTAAACAAAAAGATCCCTTAAGCATGCTTATTTGGTGTGGCTGAAAACATTTGGCCTGTTAGACCATCCTCCCCATCCAGATAAGTTTTGAATCAGCAAAAACATTGGAGGTAAATGATCTATACCAAGTACTATTTTACCAAAGTAGGTCTGCAACTGCTCTCAAGAACTAAGGTGAAAATGGGTTATTTGTTGTTTTGGTTTTTTTACAGATGACTTTTAAAACCAAAGAGTTCGAGTGTGATATTTTGTATTAAGCACACAAGTAGGACCAAGCATCAGAAAATACAAGACACGTCTCAACATGTTAAGCGATTTTTAACAGCAAGAACAGAGCGATGGAGGAGAAAGGAGCAAAGCTATGCTGTAGTCATTGCACAATGCACTCTTGGTTGCTAACCAAGAGGCAGCAAAAGGGAATATGAACCCTAAGAGGGATTGAATGTTAGCTCTAAAGCAATAAGAGAGTCATGACTGATGGGGGAGAGCCACGGAAAACAAAAGCCAGAGGGCAACATTTCTTTTTTCTGAAATCAAAGACGACATTTTATTCGCATGCTGTGTACGACAAAAGAACAGGGCTGCATGTCAGCATTTTCATACTGAATCCCGTAAGTTTCCTCAGGGGGGTTTTGATCCAACAAGGGCCAGAGGTTCCAAGTGAAACATCTGGAAGGCAGCAATTCTGCTTTGCTCTCCCTTTGTCATACATCCCATAAAACCAGTCAGTCTAACGTAAGCCCTACGCGGGAGTTCACGGGGAATGTCTAGTCTTTCTACGTGGTATTGTTCCCAGGCAGGAAGGACAGCCTTCCATTGCTCCCCGATGCTGGCTCGGCACCACCATCTCAGCGGGAGTATGAAGAATTAGCCATGCAGTTCCCATTACTGTTACTGCAAGATACATGACCAATCTCTTGCATGCAGTGCTGAAGATGTCTCCCTTTGTAATACATACTTGTAGGAATGAGATGTAACAAGCTACAATCTCTCGGCTCCACCTTTGTGTTCTGTGCTGCTTCCTGTGCCTTTCGGATGTAGCGCGTGGAGAATGCTCCGGCTTGCATCTCGCACGCCCAGAGCACCAGCATGCCCAGTTACACCCCTCAGCTCTGCTAATTATAGCCCCTCTCCTGAAGACTAATTCTAACCTGGTTCTTGGATCTACCACCCCACTGACTTCAGTGGGATCCCAGGAGATCTGAAGATCCACCCTGGAAGCTCCATTTGCATGATCAGATCCTTAAACTAGGTGTTTCCTATTTTTAATGCTCCGGTCCAGCTGTTTTGCTTGCACATTCCTGAGGGCACAGACCTTTCCTCCATTTTTTTTTAATT
>NW_005842240.1:705362-716886 GCF_000455745.1 Alligator sinensis | reverse complement strand
GCTTTCCCTAACTCTGCCCAATGCACACTAGTAAAAAGAGCCAGAGCATAATTGAGGGGCTCTGAACACCCCAGTCCCAGCTAGGGAATGATTCCCCCAGGACAAGAAATGGGGAAGACAGCTGTGCAACTGTCCTCCAAGGACTGCTTGCAAGCCAAGACACAAGGAAGATGACAGGGATTGGACTGGGCAGGGAAGAAGGATGCACTAGAGCTGCTCAGCACAGCAGTGCAGAGAGTCTGTTTGGTGCAGTGATACACAGGGTAGTCCTAGCAGGTGGCCATCACTGAAGCTCTCAGTCAAGACCCAGAGCAGCCCAAGAACAAGAGACTACAAGAAAAGTTTAAAGAAGGGGAGTCAAACTCACTTGGCCCATAGGGACAAGTGAGTGGATCCAGACCAGTTCACAGACTGGATTGGGTCCAAAGGTTGGCCCTGCATGCCAGATCCAGCGCACAGCACCAGCCCAGCACAAGTGCCTCAGGCAGAGGGCATCTCAAACCAGCTCTACATGGATACTCCATGCAGTGAGTCAGTAGCAGCCTTAGGGGAGGGCAGACTGGGCAACCGCCTGGAGCCCCACACTTTAGGGGGTCCCAAAATTTTGCAACGACACTGAATCTTTGTATTATCAATATTGTATCAAGATACTTTCATTGCAGTTTCATAGATAGGGCAAAGTGAAATTGAAATAAAAAATGTCTGACTTGCTCACAGATCATCAAAATTAAGCCGTTAAGGGGCCCCAAATGACTCTCTTGCTCAGGACCCCAACAACCCTAAGGCCACCACTGAGTGGACATATTGGACCAGCTTTATGCAGCCTGCCCAGAACAGCCCCACACCCCACATGCAAAGCACATCCACCCCTAGCCCTGTGCATTGCATTCAGCGCATGGAGCCAATCCAGTGCATACCACCTGCAGCATATGGGTCCACTCTAAGTCCCACAGGCAGCAATGCAGGCCAGTTGACAGGGCTCTGAGCTGGATCCAGCCCATGGATTGTATCTTTGACTCCCCTGATTTAAAGTCATCTGAGCCCTCATCCAGTTCTGAAAAACACACCCATTGTCATCAAAGGTGCCAGGATTTTGGACAGCAAGCCCAATTTCGTTCTCATTTGTACCTCCATGGGCCACATTCTGTTCCACCTATTAGGCATCTAAGTAGACTTAGACACCTAAATGTGATTCTATTCAATGATGTTAAAAGTCATTTTACCAAACCACCACCAACAGTGATAAGACCCATGAATGCATGCTACTTTTGTAACGTCATTGTTTTAAGATTGAGTCAGAAAAAATGCAGCAAGGAGGAGGAGGACCCACCCATCTTTTGCATTTAGAGTTTCTCAAAGAGTTGAGTAAGGTGGAACAGAATTGTATTTTGGTGCCTAACTCCACTTACGTGCCTAATAAATGGAATAGGCTCTAGCCCTATGAGTCTAGAGCCATTCTCATGGATTCAATGGAATCACTACAGATTTACACCAGTGCAAACAAGAAGAATAAATGGCTAACTGACTGCATAAAGTTGGCAAACTATTTCCTTGAAAGAGTTTTCTGCGATTACAGAATGGGTAAAATTGTTTTCCCTTGATACTAGTTTAAGCAGAAATGACTCAGAGGCCCACAGAAACAACAGAAGTTATCAGCTCTTATACGGAGAGACCAATACTGAAATTAAAGTCACCTAAATTCTTAATCTGTCATGATGCCAATTATCTGCTTTATACCTGAACCCCAAACGTAAGAGAGGCACCAAGCCCTTCAAAAACAGCCGGCTCTTTCGCAAACTTCAAAAGATTTGTGATAAGACAGCCATTCAGTTAACTGGCAAAGTGTCATAATCTAAGCATCTTATTCCCCTGTTAAACTAACATTGAAGATGTCAGTAGCACATCTCTGAGACAGCTGAGTGACAGATGAGGTTGCAGCTCTCATAAATCACAGTGTCTGCTTCATAACATTTGACATTAGAAATCACATCCTGGTGTCTTTAGGCTTTTACACTTGGGCCCGAGACTAAAAAGACGCATGCTAGCTTGTGCGCCCTGATGCACAAGAATAATTTGGAAGTCCCAGGGCTGACACTTCAAGTTAATTTCCCAAATGACATTCAACTCTAGAGTGGAAATATTAGAACCACTATTTCTGACCCTGATTCAATGAAATAATTTTTACCAAACCACCAGCAGCTCCGGGATATCCAAAACTACCTAAGAATCCCACACTTACCAAGCAGGACTGTTCTGGGCTCGTCCATGTGACAGAATGTGCGGCCATTACTGCTAATGTAATTGGTTTTATGCACCCTCAATATAATATTGTTAGGTTGTCTTAACAGAAAGATTACTGGACATCCATGACAAGGAGATGTGCTTTTCATGAAGCTATTCCAATAAGCACAGATTTACATAAATAAAGACCAGAAAGGTGAGTGTTGAGTAGGTCTAGGTGAATTGTTCAAACAAAGGGTAGGAAGCATTTCAAATCATTCAGATTCAAACAAACTAACCAAATGGATCACCAGCCCTGACTTTAATGCAAGAGTGAAGGGTACCATGTTGGCCAAAACACTGGGGATGCAAACTGGGAGCCTCCTACACTAAGTGCTTTAATAAGCTAGGTATAGCCATTCCTGAATAGCTCCCTATGTAGACACACTTATTCCAAAATAAGGGTGCTTTGCTCCCCTTCAGCATGATCCATTTGGTTATTAATAGCTGTTTTCTTACAACTCACCATGGTATCTTGATCTACATTAACTTTCAAGTGTCAACAAGCTGGAAGTGCAATGTCAAATATTCAGGTCCTCTGCCAATTGGCATATGCTTACTCTTCGTGAAGTGATACAAATTCAGAAGCCTCACTCTCATCATATGAGTGCTCAGCCTCTGTGTGCAGAAACACATAAAATTGGGGCTGTCCTATCCAGAAAATATAATATTAGCTTTACAGTGAGAGAGATGTGGAAGCACTGTATTGGCTTTGCAGCAAGTTGACCATTATTATACAATGCTGGGCTGTTCTTATAGCACAAAGTCATCATTGCTGTGCAAATACATTCAAAATTCAGAATCCAGGTCACTGAGCTTTGGCAGCAGAACCCAAACCCCAGCTTCTTCAAGGCTTCTGAATCCCTGGTCTCAACGTGCTAATAGCAGGCTAGAGGTGCAAACTGCTTTCTTCACTTCTGTAACAGGAGTAGAAAAGCCAATATGTTTCCACAGAATTAGGTCAAATTGACATTTCCTGGGATTCTGCCTTTGGGAGGACAAGAACAGGTGTGGTATTTTAGATACAGCACGGCAGTGTGCAAACACGGGGGAATACCTTTTTTTGCTTTGGTTCTGTGCAATCAGTGCATTTTGTTAAACATTGGTCCAGTGATGTGGCATTGGGCACTTAAAGTACAGGACAGGACTGCTCAGTGCAAAAAGTATTGGCCTAATTCTGCTACCACTGAAGTCAACTACCAACAAGCAGAGTTAAGCCAATGCTGCGAGCTTTTTCAAGTTCCTATACATGGCAAAGAGCAAACATTACAGCAAGGTGTAGAACCAGTCACAAGGGATAATCAGGCAGAACTCTCTTACATCAAATAGGCTGAGCAAACCTCTGTCTACATTAAAGTGCCAATGGCTGTAAATAGGATGTCTCATTTGAACCAGGACTGATTGTTCTGGGGTTTGACCCTGATTAAAATAGGAGCAACATGGAGGCTAGGTACAGACAGCCAAAAAAGCTCGAGGCTGAATCAATTCAGTCTTTGCAGGTTAGTCTAAACTGCACAGATTAAACTGAAACAAAAGTGAACAGTTACCTTTGATTCAGGAAATGAAGGCACATGCCTGCAGTGGCTCAGGCCAGAAGCTGGGGGGCGCTAGAGTACACCTTTCTGGCTGTGTGTTCACTTCTTTCTGCTGCCCCTGAGGTCTCTGGGATTTGCAGTCCAGACTTACAACAGCAGGACTCTGCAAAGTTGCTCATCACTTCCTCTTCCTGCTTCCAGGTACCTCTGGGATTTGTAGTCCACAGTCACAGCCAGCAATAAGTTTCACTAAATTTAGCAGGGCAGAGCAGCTCTGTACTTGGGGGAAGGTGGGTTTAACCCCCCTCCCTGGCCCCAGACCCCAACTGGGGCGGGGGGGCAGTCCCTGCTTTCACCTTGTACTTGGGGGAAGGTGGGTTTAACCCCCCTACCTGGCCCCAGACCCCAACTAGGGCGGGGGGGCAGTCCCTGCTTTCACCCCCTGCCTCCCAACCATACTCTGCTGACAGCACAGCCCAGGGCTGGAAAGCATGCTGGGATGCTGGGGGACTGTGATTTAACTTAAACCAGGAAGGGGTCTGAGACAGAAGTTTCATAAACTGGTTTGACCCAAATCAGTTAAGTCTGAAACTACATTCAACCAGGTTTATCTTAAACCAGTTTCAGCCATTTGAAACAGGTTTATGTGAGCATCTGTTCCGTTATAGGTTTAAACCAGTTTCTGACCACTTAAACCGGTTTATGTGTAACTTCTGTCCCTAGCCTGACACGTTGCCCTTCCAAGTTGCATCGTTACTCCTTTGCCAATCAGTGGTGAGTGAGAGCACACAGCCTCTCAGTCTTGTCTCCTGAAAGAGCCACAGTCACTGTACGGACATACATGACGTCTTGAGAAAAAGTGTTAGCATGTTATTTTATTCAGGGATATGGGTTGTAGCCATGTTCGTCTAAGGGCGTAGGCAGACAAGGTTCTTTGGGTAAATCCAATATCTTTTATTAGACCAACTAAAATTGTTGGAAACATTATCCTTTGCAAGCTTTTGGGTACAAAACCCTTCATCAGGCTGAGGAAACGTCTGCAGCATACTTCAGAGGGACTTGAAGGAGGACTGCGGACATATACCTCTGTACAATCCTGAGAAAAAAAGGCTTTCTCCCAGGCCAAATATTATGTCTGTTCGTAGCTATCGGACGCTGCTGGGAGCAGACCACTTTCACCGAAAGTGAAAACATGCCAAAGGAGTTTGCTATCCGTTCCACCGTGCTCTTAGAACCAGGGTTTTAAGTCTGAATTTGGGCAGGTTGTGAGGGGCTTTTTCCTTGTTGTTGTCATCAATTTACGGCTGAAGACCTGGCGGAGTCTCACTGCCCCTAAGAGCTTTGTGTGAATTACCTTTTGCTTTAATGACCATCAAAACCTCCCCACAAACCCTCCCTGCTGGAGAGCTTCATTTCACAGAGCTTAATCTGAGCTCTCACTAGAAAATTCATCCCGCTGGCCACATTCAGCATTAAAGGGTTGTTACGCTGATATCCCCCCCCCCACCCGATCTGCGATCTTTATCAGGCTAACCTCTGACCTGTTAAAACCCAAATCAGATGTCAGCTTTGACAAGGCTAGGGGGAAGAGGCTTACCACATGTGAGCATGTCACAGACAGCGCTGCAGTGGTATTTAAACGGCCAAGGCTGGAATCAGCGCGAGTGATGCAACGCCAAGAGCATTAAGCGCACCGCAGCAAGTGGAGGGTAGCCTAGCTCAAGCGCCTTCCGGCATGAGTACTCCTCTCTCACACTTTCTTGTAAAAAGAGACCAAATTGAAGGCTGCATTTATTAATCACATCTGTTACTTCATAGTTACACATTTTTCTCTTTCACTTAAACTGCATCCACGTCTAAAAGCCTGGCCTTACTTTAATTCTCTGGCCTGGGCTTCCATTTGCCCCTCAGGGCTCCTGTGGATGCCCAGTGCCCCCCTGTGCCAGCTAGTCTGGCACTGCATGGCAAGACACATGAAGAATTTACAAACAATACAGGGAAAATTAGGAAATTAGCCTTATTTTCCAACCACGCTCAATGAGATTAAGCAGCTTCTCTTAGATGGCATTACTTATCAGTAGAGAGAGGTAGCTAGCGGTGTTGATCTGAATTCAGGCAGAAGGCAGGGCAGGGTGGCACCTTAGAGACAAACTCATTCAGAGACCTATGTTTTCATAAAGGTGCCAGCCTGCTTCATCAGATGCTACGAACGGAGTTGCAGACAGCAGGTGTAGCATACCAGTCAGTGGGTGAGTGGGACACGAGCCCCAGGCACTGCCTAAGGGGGGATGGGAGGAGCTCTCACCCTCACCCCCACATTTCCCACACTTTTGCGTGTACACGCATGCACACGCACACACGCACATACACGCACACGCACATACATGCACCTTCCCTGCAGCAGCTCCAGCTTCAGCAACAAAGGCGGCAAAGTAGCAGTGGCAGCAGCAATGGTAGCACATGGTACCCTGGGCAATGGCAGTGCACAGTTTAGGAGTAGCAGCCAAAGGTTTGCTGCTGTAAGGGCAGAGGTCACCCCAGAAATCAGTGTTCAAATGGCTGCTTGAACCATGTCAGCCGCAAAAAAAGGAGGTGACATCTTCCCTCCATGGCAGGAAACCTCTGGTTTCCCATGCTCTACCACAGCCCAGGGCACAGAACTGAGCAGTTATATCTCCGTTCCTTATTTCAACCAAAAAAAATGTCTGTATAACTTCAATTTAAGCTTAAATGTTTCTAATTTGTTGAAAAACACAAACAAAACATGCCAGAGCTATTATTTAATCCCTTCTTGACTGGCAAGCAAATCTGTCCCACCACAGGCAGAGTTGGGAATTGAACCCAGACCTGCTTAATCCCGGGCCCAAAACTGAACTACAAGATGATGCTTTGTTCTTCCCTTTTTTGAAAATCTAATACAAATAGAAATGTTTTCACCATTTGCTTTAAATTCAGAGAAAGCAAAACGATGCGTTTTGTTTTTCATTAAAACTTGCATCTGTCCTCAAATGTCTCCTTTTTATTAGAAGCCAAAAGACAATTGTCTGGTGTGTGCGCAAGAGAATTAGAAAACAAATTAAATCTATAAAAAGGACAACCAGGTCCTCAACCTTTGCAAATAAGCAGAGTGCCATCGATGTCACTGCAGCTCTATCAATTTGAAACAACTGCAAATCTAGCCCAAATAATTTAAACTTGTTGACTTAGTTTCATTAAGTTGTGTTACATGCAACAAGCAAAGAAACTACATTAATGGTGAAAAGTATTTTGGGTCTCCCTTCCCAGAGTTCATCTCAAATCATAATATTTAGGTCCTTTTTCCTGTCCAATTTAATTTTTACAGTTTCCCTCTACAATTGCTGCAATACGCAAGTATGGGATTTTTGTAGATTCTGGGTAGGAAAATTTGAGTCATTCATCATCCAGTGCAATAATTCCTCTTTCATTCATGCGTCAAATTACAGCAGTTTTCATTGTGGACATTTACAGTCTCTGTTATAAATTATTCCAACATGCCCGTGTCTGACATGAATCATACAAAATCTTTTTTGGACTTGTTAACCAAAAAATGCCCGCTCATTTGTACAGGGATGTCCTCTCAGACTGTGTATTCAGCACCATGAACACTCAAAAGAAACCATACAGCTGAAGTCTCTATTTTCCATTAGGATATGTTAGAGGGAGGAAAAAGGAACTAGAAGATAATTGGAGACTTCTAATCAAAAGCTTGATTTTCTGAGGAGTTCTGGCTTATTCTTAACATGGGGGTCGGACTCGATGATCTATTGAGGTCCCTTCCGACCCTAACATCTATGAATCGATACATCACAAAAGCGTCTCTATCAAAATTTATAACCTACAGTAGATCCTTAGCTCTACTTACTATCTTAGAGCTGGACACAGAAGGAAGCATGATACCACCTCATCATAACAAACCTTGCTTCCAATAACTGCCCACGTTTAATAATCCCAACAACATTTTTTTCATAATTATTCTACAACAACGAATAGCAAGCACCCCCTGTTAATTGACTCTTCCTGCAGTCCCATGTTATTGTTATAACAAGGCTGTAACGTATGTGGGAAGCATCTTCCCATCAGATAAATCCAGTTTAAAAATGTGATTTACATCTTTAGAAAATGTCCTATAGGGCTGAGGAAAGGATCTCTCTCCAGCACAGAGCATACATCAGGATAGAGGGTTGTTTGCTAAAAACCCCAAGTATCTTTAAACAAAAAAAATAAGGAAAACCCTATACTCAGAAACATGAGGGTAGTAGAAAATGAAGGATAGTTGTTGTCTTGTGAGGGGGGAATAAGCAGAATGCAAGGAGAGAAACCCAATTCCTGCAAGGGAGGTCGGCAGACATCTGAATCAGCATTGTGGTTTTCTGCTTTAAATCTGCCAAAGGAGAAGAACAAACGTACGTGGAGAGGGGGTTGCGCGCGTGCGCACTCGCGCACACATATCTGTGTGTGCATGTGTCCGCCTGAGAGAGAAACAGAGAGAGAGAGACGGATGTGATGGAAGTGATTTGAACCTTGCTTTGGGTTCGGTGGGTTGAACACCATCACAGTTTCCCCACCGGTACCTCCTCGCTCTGTGAAAGGATGTCATGTGAGCAGACAAGAGTTCATCTCCCACTCTGCAATACCTTCTCTTACTCTTTCTTAGCCATAGCCATCACAAAGTTCAACAGCTGCATAAAACAGCGTCACTTGTGGTCTCTGCTACACAGAGGTGTAACAACCAGCCCCTGTGCCCTGGGTCACAGAAAGGGCTGGGGCTGGGGCCAAGCCGGTGACAGCAGCAGCAGTGGCCAGGCTAGCAATGGCGGCTATCACCATTCTTAGGCACCCTCAAAATCAGCACAGGGGCTCATGCCTCGGTCACCCACATCTGGTTATAATACTCCTTCTATGGCTACAAACTTCACGGGCATGACAGAGTGTAAAGGAAGACTTTGTTCAGCGTTGGTCAAAGATTTTACAGCCAATACACAGTGCATTCAATGTCTGACCTTTTTTGCCTCCACACCGTGTGAGGATATAAGCAGTGTTTCAAGTTATCTTTAAAGGCCCTGAAAGAAGCGGTTAGCAATGATGGATACCCATCCTCTACATTTTCTACAAGCACACTGGGAAAAGTGATGAGCAGACTGGAAAGGTGATTTAAATATAGAGTGGAGCTCCGATTATGCTGTGGTACCCAAATGCCACAGCAACCAGGACAGCAGAAATACACGCCAGAGGCCATCGTCTGGATTTTTCTTCCTTGCACAAGCATGTAAGCCCTCCAGAAAGCAGCTCAGAGTGTATTAGTTTCAGAAGCACAAACTTACTTTTAGAAGCAAGTAGGAGAATGGAGAAGAAAGCAAAGTCACAAATAGTTAGCCCTTCCTTAAAAACAAATAAATTAACAAATGGCTGTATAAAAATAAGAAGAGATCAGGAAGGAAGGAGGGCAAAGAAGGGAAGATGAGGAGACTGAAAAAAATCCCACAGACAGAAACCAATTACCAGTAAGAAATTGTTTCAGAAACCAGAACAACAGAACCCCTTCCTGCAACCTGGGAACAATTGCACAAGATATTTCACTCCTCTTGCACAAGAGAATCCCTTTAAGTAGTGAGTCAGAGAGGATGAGAGACATGGTTAATGAAAACCATTTCTGAGCAGTAAATGGTAAGGTCTTGTTCTTGACTGTGTGGAACTGCCGGCATTAACAAAAAAACCCACTGATGCGAGATGTATAAAAGCCATCAGTTGCCTGCTCTCTTGAAAGGTCTTCGGAGCAAAGACCTTCTTTTTGTTCTGTTTATACAGAACCTAGTATGGGAGGGTCTTAGTCCATGGTTCAGGTTCCTAGGCATCCTGTAATAAGACATAATAAATAAATCATATAAGAGCAGCAAAGGAATCTGTGTTAATGCAAATGGACTGAATGGGTTTGTTTGGCAGAAGTCACTGAAAGCAGTGGGAAGGGAAGCATGATAAAAAGAGAGCTACACCTACACACTGAAAAAGTGCAACTGGAAATAAGTCACTTCGGCTGAACAGAAGAGGAAATTCTTCTTAATCATCAGCTCTATTCATATAGTTATAGTCATATACAATAGTTACTCCGATAGGGTTAGCTCCCCATTCACATTAATGCCACTTCACACCATTCTGGAAGTGCAGAGGGCTCTTGGACGGAAACTAAAAGATATGATACTGTACCCTCCTGCAATCAACAGAAATTGCTCAGGCACAAAGTAAAAAATGTGCCCATTGTAAAGGGCCATCCCATTACCAGAGTATTGTAAAGGGACCTTAGTGGGAATATGGCTCATTGTCACAGGTATTTAAAATCCCTAATCAATACATTCCTAAATTAAGGGGCTTTTACTACACACTTTTCAATGCATATTCATACATTAAAGCAATCATTGGTAGGTCTGTGCGAAGCTTCGGTCCCTGATTTGATTTGGCAGAGATTCAGTCCAATTCAGTGGCCGAATCTCTGAATCTGAATTGAATCAGAGGACCATCTAATCTCTCCAAATCAATTCAGAGAGATTCAAAAAGGTTCATTGATTTGGACATAGAGACAGCTTTAAATGTTTTTTCTACATACCTCAAGGTAGCAGGCGGCTCGTGAATGCTGCGATGGTGGGGCAGATGGAGTGTCCCACAGAAGCATGGGGGGCTCCCCAGCGCGCTCAGCAGCTGACCCAGAAGTGGACCAGAAACACTTCCAGTCCACTTCTGGGTCTGCTGGAGAGCACACAGCCCCCCCACCCCCAACCCCTCACACCTCCCAGGGTCCCCCTGTGTCCAATCGCTGAGCTGAGGGGCACTTCTGGGTTCAGTGTTGAGTGCATGAGGGGGCCCCTGTGCTCCTGTGGGATGCTCCATCTGCCCCACCATTGCAGCATTCATGAGCCTGGTGCCCACGTGAATGTGTGAGCATGCACATGCACGTGAACATGGCACCCCCTACCTGACTGCCCTTGGCCTGCTCCCCCAGCCCCTTGCAGGCTGCAATTCTGCCAGCCTGCAGAGAGCTCTTTGCAAAAGTGGAAAATCCACATGTTTCTCTGTTAAAACAAAAATTCTGCACTTTTCTCAATTAAAAGGGAAAATCTGGGGTTTTTTTCCATTTTTCCATGGGACATGGAAAACCCAGATCCCTGCTAGTAGCCAACCTAAACTTCCCTTGCTACAACTTGAGACCATTTCTTCTTTTTCTGTCATTTGCCACCACTGAGAACAGTGTAGCTCCATCCTCTTTCAAACCCCACTAGTTGGTAGTTGAAGGCTGCTATTAAACCACCCTCAGTCTTATCTTCTCCATACTAAATAAGTCCAGTTCCCTCAGCCTCTCCTCAGAAATCATGTGCCCCAGCCCCCAAAACATTTTTATTGCCCTGTGCTGGATTCTCTCGAATTTGTCCACATCCTTTCTGTAGTGGGGGGTCCAAAACTGTATATAAGTACTCCAGATGTGGCCTCACCAGTGCTGAATAGAGGGGAATAATCACTTCCCTTGACCTGCTGGCAACACACCTACCAGTGCAGCCCAGGGTGCCACTAGCCTTCTGGCAAGAAAGGCACATGGTTGTAATTGTTAGCTCCTGAGAAGAGAAAGATGATAGCAGTGATGATAGCAGTAGTGCCATAGGGGCCAAATCTTCAACCATAGCTGCAACACATGTGTCATGGAA
>NW_005842240.1:674466-705352 GCF_000455745.1 Alligator sinensis | reverse complement strand
TTGGACCTCCCTCATTTACACCACAAACCCTAGAGAAATGTGTCCGGAAGACTGGAGACTCAAGCAGAAATGGGAACCCCCTGCAAAATACCTGGAGGCCTGCTTGGGTGCCGTGGTAACTCTTAAAATCTGTTAAAGGAATTTGACCTTGTTTGATATTGTTTTAATGCAGCTTCTAGTTTGTGGCCAACATGCAGTGACAAGGCAATGTTCTAACTTTACAATTAGAATGCATAATATATGACAATATCCCATTACTTCAAGCTATGTGAACTCATCCATTTTCTTCCTGGAAATTCTCCCACAACAGCACATAAGAACTTCTACCATTGATCAGAAATGATGTTTCATTTCTTGCCAAATGTAGCTTTTTGTAGCCAGTGACAGTGACTTCCTGCCCTCAAACATAAGAAATATGGGCACCTATACACATGCAGTGAGGCTGCTCTGATGCACTGTAGTTACAGCATGTTGGTGCAGATTTGATTAATCGAGTCTGCTGGAGTGTGGTAATAACCACGCTCCTGCAGACTCCAACGTCACATGTATCAGCATCCCCACGCTAAAAAATGCCAGCGGAGGCACTTTAACTAAAGCTCGTTTAACAAGCTTTAGTTAAAGTGCTCTGACCACCATTTTTCAGTGTGGGGACGCTGATACACATGACACTCCGGGAGCTTTAATTAGACCAGCTCTTGGCGCTGCTCCTCCCAGAGCACATATAAAAATGCCCTATATGTTTGCCCCAGTATCCTGCGGTCCTAGGAGCTGAAATTCCTAAATTCTAATTCAGTCTCTGGCACCTATTCTCCATAGCACCGGATTAGTGATTTAGTCCCCCAGTAAACATTGTTATTGCGTCATTGTGAGCATATAATTAACACCAGCAAAGTCAGTGGGATAACTCGCATGTTTAAAATTAAACACGCCCTGAAGTATTTTGCTGGATCCAGGCTGTAGCTGCCTTCCCTCCTTTTCTCCATCTCAAAATAATGATACCTTCCAGCGATGGCGTGTTCTTGTTAGGATTAATGTTCATAACATGGTTCAGTAGCACTATCATCTTCAGCATATATTATTTTTGTGCTTGAACATCTGCACTTCAAGGTGATGTGCATGATAAACAGCACAGCACTGAAGGTACATTATACCCCCTGGACATTTGGCAGCTCCACTACAGTTATTTGTCTAACCTTTTAGTATATGTTGTGGATGATCAATAGCATTACGATAGTAAACCATAAAGGAGTGAGCATCAGAAGGCAAAAGCTTTACAGTGTGTTTCAAATTCCCCCTCATTTGTCTACTGATTAATTACCTTGTACTTGTATATGAGTAAAGGAAAAAAGTTAAATCCTTCAAGTGGCTTCTCTTGAAATAAACTTGTCACAGGAACACTCAGACTGAGAAGACCATGAAAAAACACGATAAAGTATCAAGAGATTCACAGCACACACTTTTTGAAGTTTCAAGGTTAGAAAAGGTTCGTCATTTTTTAATAATTTTTTAATAATTTTCCCCATATTCTTTGCCTTGTCACTGCATGTTGGCCACAAACTAGAAGCTGCATTAAAAGAGCATCAAATAAGGTCAAATTCCTTTAATGGATTTTAAGAGTTACCACGGCACCCAAGCAGGCCTCCAGCTATTTTGCAGGGAGTTCCCATTTCTGCTTGAAGCTCCAGTTTTCCAAGCACATTTCCCCTAGGGATTCAGTTGTAAATGAGGGAGCTCCAAACAGGTTTTGCAGGACACAGCCACTTTCATGACACTTGTGTTGCAGCTAGGGTTGAAGATTTGGAAGAGGGGGAAAACTGAGACCCTATGGCGCTACTGACCCTATCACCTTTCTCTTCTCAGGAGCTAACAAAGTTTAACATAAGTTAGACAGAAATAAAATATGCTCAGCATGGTTTACCATGCAGGTTTATCAGGCATAACTTTACAATTCCTATATCATTCACAAGTGGCAGAACACTCTGTCATCCTGAACTTCATAAGGCCAAAACTACCATGTGCATGTTATATATGTTATTGTTTTGTAGGAGACAGAGTTAAGTTCAGACCTCCATCCATCATCGTGTTTCTCACCCCCACCGCATCCAAGCAGCTAGAAGTCATGGATGGATTTTATCCTCATAGCACTCCCATGATGTTGGGAAGGAGCACACTAGGAATTAGGTGCTGTCTGGTTGTCTCAGTCCTACTCAAATGTCCTATTCACCACACCACCCATCCTCACATCCATCATCCCTTATTTTCTACATATATATGTTATATATATGTGTATATACACACACACATATATACATACACACATACACACATATTTAGAAAGAAAGACATGTTTACATGGCTTCCCTACCAACCACAGGCAGGGGCGATGCGTAGGAGGTGCACGCGGGTGCACGTGCACTCCCTGAGCATGGCGGTGCACCCCTTGCAAAAAGGCACCTGTCAGCAGCACCTGTGGGTGGTCCGTGATCTCTGCTGGCCGCCACCAACAGCTGCGGGTGGTCACCAACCCTTGGTCAGTGCTCACCACCCCTTCCTGATGCCAACAGCACCGGCAGCGTCTGTGGGAGCTCCCAGTTTGCCACCGCCGCACTCCTGCCGCCACCATGCCCCCCCAGCTGCCAAGGGCAGGCGCCATTCATGACCACAGGACTAATACCAATAAAACTAGCCCTGCCCACTCACTCCACTCAGCCAGCCCGCAGAGCGACAAGTTGGCAAAGCAGATTGCTCAGGAGTTGCCCTGAACAGCCTTGAGCACACACCCAAACCCCATGTCCTGACTTTCCCCGGGGCATGCCCTCAGGGCCTGTTCTGAGCTGAACACCCTGCCAAATTACCAGTCTGGTGGGAGTGAATAAGTTGGACATATTTTTTTTGGCACTGATCCTGCAGTCAGAAGAAAGGCCGTATGCATGTAGCCCTAAATTTCCTAGTTCTTTCTCAAAAGGACCATGCATTTTGTTTTAAGGAGGTTGGAAGAAAATCTGCCCAAACACCTAGGATGGAAAGAGGTGGCAAGGGGGAACCATGACCAACTTTTTCATCTCAAAAACAAACATGAGGATTTTCTTTTCTCATCAGTCACTTGCTCAGAATGCCTGAATAAATAATGTCAGACTTAGCCATCAGCAATCCCTCACGAAGAGTCTCTTTGCTCAATCCAGTTCCTCATCTACAAATTACCTGTCCCATGAAATTCAAAGTTGCATGTGCTTAGACTGACAAAGTTCTTTGGGTAAATCCAATATTTTTTATTAGACCAACTCAAATAGTTGGGAAAAAAAATCTTCTTTGCAAGCTTTCGGACACAAACACCCTTCGTCGGGCTGGGGAAGCACCTGATGTGTGCAGTTGGTGTGTGTGCGTGCTCTTCCTGGATGGCATGAATAGTGAAGAAGCCAGAGGCTGGGCTGCATGCAAGAAAGCTTAGACTGTGACTTGAATCACATTCAGGTGGACTGGATGGCTCCACTGGGGTTTGCAGCCTGTAGTTTATTTGTAAAATCAGTTCTTTTCTGACACTCAAAATCAAGTGCTGTCCCATCATGACTGCAGACTGCACAACCTTGAAGAACTGCAGAGCAACATTTTCAAACTAGAGGAAGCCTTGATTTACAAATCATGGCATTTTTTAATCTACTCCTGGAGGAACGCTGCTGCTTGCTGGCTAGCCAGCCTCACAGTAGGAGTACATTCTCCGAATAAGGATGTGGGAACTATTTGTGCAGCTCTTATGATGGTTAACAGCAACTAGGAGCAGAGGCCCCCCTATATCTCGGTGCTGAAAACCTATCTGTGGATTCTCTATTCCTCTGTGCAGTGTCTTGGGAAATACGAGGCTTTGGCAGTGAAGCACAGAGAATATGCACCTTTGCTTGATGTGGGATGCATTTTACATCAGTTTTTCCTGTGCTGTGTGTATTTGGAGCCAGTGTAGGAGTTGTAACCACTGCTAAAATTCACCTCCGTGTCCTCCATCTTGCGCCACCTCCCACAGGATCTTCATGCATAAAATAGATGAAGGGAAGTCAGGGCAAGCTGTCCATGAAGGACAAGGAGAGAGAACACATAACACGGGTAGTATCATTACTCACTTCTGGCCAGGTTGACAAGCCACTGAAACATATACTCAGCAGTTTTAGGTGCTCACTCCTGAAGAAGGAAGAAATTTAGGGGTTGAAGAGGCATCTGCCACTCCTACAGATCTACCTAAGCATCCACTGGCACACAGTCTCCACAGGCTTTCAACCCTGTACTGCATTTAGAGTATTTAATGGGATCATCCCAGTGGGAGATGTATAAAAAACTTATGTTTCTACCTTCATACACCGAGTCTAACTCCTTAGAAGGCTCCTCAAAATCCCTCCATATCCCAGCCACAAGATCAGAGCATCTCCAAATGCAGAGCACAGCACATTTCATTCCCCCCCCCATTCCCAGGCACCAGAAAGAGCCACCTACGCACTCTCTCTCCTGGCACAAAAATATTTCCACTCCCCTCTAGCAGTTACGTGTTCCTCTGGTTTCATGCCTGGTATGAAACAGTCTTAGGTTTCCTGCTTGGCAAGGCTAATTTAACAGAGTAAAAATAGTTTCCACCATTATTTTAGACCTGAGCAGCTGCACACATATGGATTTTTGCTTCAATCAAATCATGAGACACTCTTAGGATGGGTCCACAGCAATAAGTTTGATGCCAACCTCTCTAGCTACCCAGGCCCATCATAACCCAGGTGCTACATTATTGTAGAGGTCACCTCCTCCTATATCTCCTCCTGTGAAGGGCTGGCTGGGAAAAGCAAGAGAGCAATGAATTTTAGGTAGCGTAACAGTCAACAAACTGCAGCCTCCTGGCTGTCATATTTATTTCACGGCTTTCTCTCCCCATTGCAGCATTGCTCTACCCTCACCAGCTCCTTACCTCCAACAGGGCTGATTCTTAGTTACAGAAGTGCGAGCCCACTGGTTCCCAGAAAGTCGCACCTGTGCATTGAGCTGAGAGCAGAATCCGGCTACGTGCTGCTCTCCTTCAGTGCCAAAAGGAGGATGCCATTGTGCAGCAGCACTCATGCAAGAGATCTCAGCTCCTTTCTATTTTGCTACCTGCACATGCCTGTTTCCACATATAGACCAAAAACAGAAGTAGAAAAGCGGAGGTTTGCCATGGGGTTCAGAGCAGAACGGTGGTGTTAACTGCTCAGCTGTGCTGCAGGTGCTTGGATTCTTGCACGGATGCAACAAAAGTGCAGGCCAACCTGTACGTATAACTTGACTGGTTCAATTCTAGTTGTGGTTTCTTAGGCTATAAAACAGACATCATCCTTGAAGTGGGTGACTGACAGACATCAACTGTTGTCCCGCAGGGTTGGGCCCCTGCCAGTCCCAGGGTTTCAAGGGTCTGGCCCTGCAGGACAGCTGCTAACAGGATGCCTCCAGGGTTCTCCTGCTTGCAGATGCATGCCCCGGGGTGCTGCTGCACCCAGACTCAGGACACACCTCTGCAAGCGGGGAAACTCCAGGGGAGCCCCAGTTCCAGATCAGTATCCCGAGTCGGGGCATGGCAGCACATTACATGTGCCTGGGAGATTCCCAGGGCATGCCTCTGCAAGCAGGGAATCTTGGGCAAGTGTTCCCCAGGCTTCAGGATCCCAGATCCTGTAGGGAGATTCCCAGTGCATTCAGGATTGGGTCCTGAAACCCCAGGAGGGCCTGCCCAGGGTGACTGGAGAGTGCTAGCAGCCCAGAGCCACCCAGACTCTCCTGCCATAAGGCAAACAAGTATCTGGCACAATAAAGCAGCACACATTTTTACTACCTATTGTTGAAGCCACACTTCTGGGCGTTTGTGGTACAACAAGGGGCAAGATTTCCTCTAAGGTGCACGCATGCACAGCTGCGCACAACAAAAAATGCAGCTGCGCGCAGCCTTTTCAAGGCCGCGAACCAGGAGAGGCTGGAGCTGGAGCCTCCACCGTCTCCGGGACACTGCTCCGCTCCCCGGCATGGCCTCTGGGGGCATGTCCCGCAGTGTCCCAGAGCTGGTGGAGCCTCACTCGGGGTAGGCAGCAGCTCCAAGACAGGGATGGAGGCTGGGGCGGGCAGCTTGCGTGGGCTCCACTGACTCCGGGGAAGTGCTCCACTCCCTGGCCCTGATGCAGGGGAGCGGAGCACTTCCCCGGAGCTGACGGAGCCTGCGCCAGTCTCCAGCTCCAGGCCCTAGCCCCCAGCTCCCAGCTCCAGCCCCCGGCCCCCAGCTCCAGCTCCAGCTCGAGCCCCTGGCCCCCAGTTCCTGGCTCCAGCCTCTGGCCCCAGACCCTGGCCTCCGGCTCCCAGCCCTCATCCCCCTTCGGTAAGTGTCCCACACTGGACCGAGGCAGCGCGCTCACGGACCGAGGCGGTGCGCTCATGGACTGCTGCTCCTTAGAAGGAACATTGACAAGGGGCATGAATGTTTGCCTGTTTGCTTCGGCTTTGTGCTGCCATAAACCTTTATATGGTGTCACAAAGGTGGCATCTGTCTGCAGCCTTGCAGATACCAGCCATGCACTGTCACACTTCTGAGTAGCTGCTCCTCATGGCTCTATAGGAGCGACATTTAACTTCTAAGGGTGCTGAACTGACAACTCTAGTGGCCAAAGATCTCCAGTTACAGCCCCACAAATGTCCTTTAGCCCACAGTGGCCACCTCTAGACGTGAGATACAATAACACCATATGCCTTCCCACCACTTAGCTCTCTATCAGGAGAGTTGTGACACTAAATGCCAGCTGCAGGATTTTCTGAGGAAGACATTTGTCCGTGAGCAACTAGACCAAAATGATCAAACACATTTCATGTTGGCTAGAGTACAAGCAGCTTTAACTTGCTTTTAACTGTGCAGAGTTTAACCTAGGAACGTAGGGAACTGATGGCTGCATGGGAAAAAAGCAGCTACTTAAAGGTACTGTCAATCAACCCTAATACGACGCAACATAACAGCTTTTTTTGAAGATTTCTGCCTCTTTCCATTTTAACCTTCTTTATAAAACTTTAAATACGAGTTCTAGTTAAACTTAGCCCTGAGCAATCCAGGACATCTGTTGCTAATGCATTTCTCTGCAGTTGTGTACAGGGCAAGGGATGTGGCAAGGGGGAGAGCACATTGAACGAGACACTCAGCAGATAGCCTCAAATATTTAGTCTGCTACATTTAACAAAAGTCTGCACTGAAGCAGCTTGATGAATTGGCAAGGGAAGCCTGACTGAGCCGGAGAAGTTTAGATGGGTTTTTGTCTCAGCTGAGGCATGGTTAGATAACTAGATACGCATACCACATGTGTAGGCACATGCAAATCTGCATGTGGGACTGGCTCCCCACTGGGATTCAAAATGAGTCTGGGAGCCACAACTTAACTGACTTCAAACATTGTTGCAGCTAACTAGTTTTTCATGCAATTTCAGCTGGCTGATGAGAGAGGACCAAACTGCGAGCTTGCCCTGGAATAGCATCCAAATACCATACAAAGGCTGGTTATAGAACAGGCACCAGACATTTCAAACAAATCCCAGTCCCAAGGAAAACCGAGTTCCTGAGCAACTCACACCCTCATTCAAGCCAAGCAACCTGCATGAGGGACTCCCGTGGTTCTAGGTTTAGACTAGACATCAGGAGGCACTACTTCACAGTCAGGGTGGCTAGGATCTGGAACCAACTTCCAAGGGAAGTGGTGCTGGCTCCTACCCTGGGGGGGCTTTAAAAGGAGGCTCAACGTTTACCTGGCTGGGGTCATTTGAGCCCAGTTTTCTCTCCTGCCCACAGAAGCCAGTCAGACTAGAAGATCTACAAGGTCCCTTCTGACCCTACATCTATGAATCTATGAATCTAGGACAGAGAGAAGGACAAACACAGTATGTTTACTTCCATTATGGAGGAGATGGGTCCTGCCAGGGTGCGGCAGTGCCGATGGAGTGAGAAGACCTGACTCGGTGCTGGCCACAGGCAAATCTAGAGGGGGTACAGTGGCACAGTTGCATCCCTTTCACAACCGGAGCAGCAGCTGGATGTTTGTAAGTCCCCAAAGCAAGGAAGAATTGCCGCCTTCTTGACACCTGCTTCCTTCCCCTCCATGCTCAGTGGCACTTCCCCTCTTCTCCCACAGCCCTCTCCCCCACACACTGCTTACATAGACAGATTGTTAGTAAAATGTATGCATTTATGTTCTTAGATAGATCGTTAGGGGCTGGAAGGGACCTTGCAGATCACCGGGTCCAGCTGTCCATAGCTGACCCAGGGACCGGGGGAGCTCCAGAGCCACTCCTACCCCGCTCTAACAAAGCCGCACAGGAACAGCAGTCGCAGCAGGTAGGTTCCCCCTCTGTTCCCAGCCCTCCCAGGTGTTCCCCAACAGGCTAGGAGCACATACAGGAATGGGGAACCTGTCCACTACCATCACTGTCCTGGCTGAGCCCAGGTCCCCACAGAGTGGCTTCAAGTAGCAGGGCAGGAGTGGCTGGGACAGCAGCAATGTCAGGTGGGTCTCCCTTCCTGAGCCCAGAGATGTAAGTTGAGAGAAGGGGAGGTGGTGCTGAGCATGGAGGGGAAGGTAGAGGGTGTCAAGGGAGGTGGGGGGAGATTCTTACCTGATCTGGGGCCTTACAAAAAGTCCCCAGCTTTTGCTTCCATGGCATGGTCCATCTGCTCTGGTGGGGAAAGGAGGGGAGAGGCTGGGAGTGAGAAGGTTCAGCCGCCCCTAAAGCACCAGCCACTGCTCTTGCACTCCACTTTTTAAAATCCTGGATCCACCTATGGGAGCTTTGAGCCAATACGGAACAAGTCACTTCCATGCTCCGCACCTTGGTTTCCACATCAGTAAATATGAGGATAAAGAGCACTGACTTCCTTTGTAAGCGCATGAGATTTTCTGATGGGAAGTGCTGTAAAAGGGGCAGGAGGCATTCTTACTGCTCATAATTTGCTCTTCTTAAAGCATCCTTCACTCTGGCAGTATAACTCTCTCCAAAAGAGCTTCTCAGCATCGCCCATTCCACTCCCATCCTGCACAAGTAGGAACCCACCAGCTTGATAGACAATTGTACTATCAGTCCCTAACCATGGGTGGCAAGTGTTTGTTTAATGGTAAGGAATCTGGATGCCTTTGAACAGAAATCCATTGCCCTCGCAAGCCACAGGAAACCAAGCAGGAGGAAAGCTGAATAGATAAGAGTGACATGGGCCATGTGAAGAAGAGACAAACGGGGCTGGGGATGAGCTAAGGTCAAGAAGACCCCACCGCTCCACCGGCTGATTCTTTCAGCAAGGTCCACAATACAACAACGTCAAAGACACTCTCAAGGACCAGCACAGGGCACTGCACACTCTGCATGGCCCGCTGGCCTTCTCACCTATCATCGGCATCCCTCGGTTCTGGTAGGGACATTCCAGGCTGCCTCCTTGCGTCCTTCCAAAGATAGCAGAGTAAATAGCTATCACCATGCTTTTTTTACAGCTCAGCCTCAGCTTATCATCTTCACAGGCTACTTTGCTCTTGTACTCATCTGAAAAGACAAAAAGTCTCATTATTCAACTGGTTTTGAGCTGGGCACTCCTAACAAGCAAGCAAGCAAGAAAGAAAATAAGCCAATGCTGCAGGGATCCCTGACCCTACAGCACATGTTTGAAGATACCGGGGGGTCTGCTGGCTGATACCCAGAAATAGTATGGGCTTAGCTGTCAGCAGAAGAGAGCATTTTTTACTGCAATGATCTTTTACCTTATATAGCACTCTCCATCGGGAATGATCAACACTTCAAACTCAGAAATACATCTGTAAGGCCACGCTGGGATGTCCCTCTGTGCCATTCTCAAGACATTGTGGGGCATTCCAGGGCCATCCTAGCCAGCACCTAGTGCTGACACACTGTGAACATAGTCTAAGGGCATTTATAGACATGGTCCAGGAGTCAGAGGCACTTTAATTTGCACAGCTCCAAAAGCCATGCTAATTAAAAGCAACTAGAGTGTCACATGTATCAGTGTCCCCGTGCTGAAAAATGGCTGCAGAGCGCTTTGAACTGAAGCACTTCGAATGAGCTTTAGCTTAAAGTGCCCCACTGCCATGTTTCAGCACAGGGATGCTGATACACATGACACTGGAGTTTGCTAGAGTGCAGTAATTATCACATTCCAGCAGACTTGATTAATCAAGTCTGCTCCAACACATGCTGGAATTACAGCATGTTGGAGCAGCCTCCCTACATGTATACAGGGGCCCTAAGTGACTAGTCTAGGACCACAATGGAAATTGGAGGCAAGGGGCAGTAAAAATCCCAAATCTCCTGTCTTTCAGTCCTAGTCCTTAGCCACAGGTCCATCTTTCACCCATCAGGTGTCCATCCTGAACATTGCTATAGCTGAAAGGTGAACTAGAACCATTCTGATCAATAGGCAACAATAGCTTCTTAAGCAAGCTGAAAAGGAGTCTTCCTGTTGTGGCAGGCATTCTGCAGATACACCAGAAAAAGTCCCTGTCATGAAAACCATATAATCCAACTAGGAAAGGGCTGCATGGCAGGACACAAGTGCAAAGAGAAGTGACTTCCCAAAGGTCATACACAACAAATCCATGGCAGAACCAGAAATATAACATAGTTCTCTCCTGGGTCCCTCTACAGTGACCAGACACTGAATTATGATGTCTTTTGAAGTAAAAAATTACACAAATATATAAAAAAAAATTGGGGAGATCTATGAAGTCCAGATGTACCAAATTACTTGGTACCAGAGAATGCAAAAGAATCATTATTGAGACGTTTAATGCTGAAGGGTTTTATTCATGGCAGCTAAGACATAATGGAAAGTTAAAAAAAAAAAAAGAACAAGAAAAGCAATGGTAACTAAATAGACAAGAATTAATTCTTCTTTATTAGAGCCAGTCAGGAATTTTCCAACCAAATGGAAAACACCAACTTGAAACTGAAACTCTTCCCGGTAGCATGCCAAAGCATGTTTCAAAGCATGTTGGGTTGGGGAACTGTGTCTGAGGTCCAAGGCAGAATTGCTATTGAAAACCAGAGACATCCCAACCTTAGAATAACCAATAGCCTTGTGGTGGGAGCATGAAGGTGGGTACCTGATCTGAAGCACTTAGAGCAGGGACCTGAACTGGGACTGCCCACATCCTAGATGAGAACCCTACCCCATGAGGTGCTGGCTATTCTGGGATGCATGGTGGGTTTTTTTCATAAAAGCTTTGAAATGTCTTGAATTTGTCCCACTGTTTTAAAAAAATGTTTGAAATCTAAAGTTTGCATGGGGACAGGAAAACCATGACTTGCCATAATATCCTATTCCCAAGAGAAGACAGTAGAAGTAAAACAAGACTCAGACATGTGTGACCCATACACACACATACTCATACATTGCCACATATACCAGCAGGGGCAGATCCAAGGGGGCCATGGGAGGGTAGTCTCCATCATTAATCATTGCCCTTTCCCCTTGCTGCCAAATTTGATGACAGTGAGTGGGGTGGGAAATGATGCTGGAATTCATCCTCTGGACTTCACAGCCATGAAAAAACAGTACCTCTGGTAAGAGCTGGCACCAACAAGCTGGTGAGCCCCAAGCATTCACTGAACATGCACTGAACCACCAAAGAGGATGTGACCCCTTGTCTCCCTTTCTGGATCTACCCATGCAAAACACTAGGAATTTTTGCAGTGACCATAAACACAGAGCCAGCTGAATATCTAAAATAATTACAGGAAGCAACCTGGCCTAGAACACCCTAGGATCTTACCATAACAGTCATAGAGCAGAAGATTGTCAATCTATGTATGAAGAGATATTTAGACCATGCGCGTCATCATGATGGCTGAGCAACAAACATAAAACTAATCATATTTTTCTCTCTCATCACTTATATCTACTAAGCAGTTCATTGGGGACTGGCCTTGTTATTGAGCTTTGCATTTTATTCTGAAAGCATTTAGAGTATGTCCATGCAATACAAGGTGCTGCCATGCAGAGATGCCCTACACTGGCTCTGGATATGGAAACAGCATAGACATATTAGTTCAGGGCTGCTTGCAGGCTAGCTAGCTCTGCTAAGTAGAAGGACTTATTACTCCAGGCTCAGAACCACATTAATGGGATACACTGCTTCTGGCTCTGCAGCTAAATCTGCAAGCTAGCTCTGGCCATCTCTGCATACCTGTGTATTGAAGAGCATATCTATTTAACCTCCACTAGACTCACTGGACAGTAATAAGGCAATTACCACCAAAGCTATGCTTCCTACACTAGTGATTCTCACCCTTGGAGTTGACTCATGGGTAGCCATGATCATGGAGGTGGTGGGGCTGTGTGATAGAGCATTTTGAATATTTAAAAAAAAGATAGCAAATTTGACTACACACAGAGTGCAGGGGTGATGTGCTCTTGGTTGGCTGTATTACTGAGTACATGGGCCAGAGCATTCTGAAATAGATGCGGCTTTATCAGGGTCAATGGTGTCTTTCCTAGGAACTAGGAATTGAATCAATCAAGTCTGGAGGTCACCAATATATGGATCACTGTGGCCAAGTCCAACCCAGTACAGGAAAGAGTCCTCTGGCTGCCAGAGATGAAACAACCACTAGGCATCTAATCATGGTGCAGCATCCAAACAAGGTGTCATCCCCATCCTGCAGATCTTTTGGGGAACAGGTGACCACAACTGGCTCTACCATAGTTATGGGCACCCTTAAGAAATATGGGTAAGCAGACAAATGGGATGTGCTATGACAGAGAAGGCAAGCCCCTCCAAGTATTTTACTCTTCACAGCATTCCCCCGTTCCATCTTGGCATGGAAATTATTCAGCAAGTTCTTTTTCATCCCAGGTACTAGGCTAAGAACTGTAACTGAGTTAAAGGCAAGGTAGAGCTGGCCCTTCTCCACGCATTTCCCACGTTTCACAGGTTCTCCCACAATGGCTTCATCCAGATACTGAAGAGGACTGGCATGGGACAGGTGAGGTCACAGAAGTGGCTGGAACTGGGAATGAATGTGCTTTGCTTCTCTCATACACCTGCGCATGGCCCGGTCACAAACTGCACTAAACTTACTCTGTCACAGTATGGACACAGTTCAGTACAAATGCAAACATTTGTATTGGAGGGTTTCATGTTTCCCCCTGAAAAATTAAACATGCCTAAGTGGCAGAGAAAAGGTGGCAGTGATATTCAGCAAATGGCTTATTCTGCTTTAATTCCCAGCGCAGTCATTTGTAGGGCAACAGAGATTTGAGATGATTAAGATATCTACTAAGGATAATATCCCCCTTCATTGCTTGCTGTGGTTTCAGAGACACCAGCTCAAGTATAACTAGATGGGGAGACCAAGGAGGGGAACAGCTGCAGGCTTTTCCAGACACATTTCAAAGATCTTTATACGACGTGATTATAATGTAGATTGAACAATCGAGGAAAAGCAATAACAAATGCTTCTAATGGAAAAATTAGCCCTTGCAAATTGCAAAGTGAACTATTGGAAAGGGAACTATAAAGCTACAATAATTAGAAAATGGTGTACAAGGACATTGAATATTTGGACTGTAATACATTTACCCAGAAGGGACTGATGATGAAACATGGACATTGATGCATACAGTCCTTGATGATTTTATGATCTGTTGTCATTGGGAAGATCAAAACTGAATTTTAATGGACTCAGTCTCAGGATAATATCAGTGCTGAAAGATCCTGTACACTTAACAGGATGTGATGGATGACTCTAAATTCCAAAAGTTTATACTGGAGTACATAAACTGCAAGTATTTTAAAAGCTAACCAATTAAGAAACTTAATATAACACAACACAGAGATATGGGAGTGGTGGGTGGGATCCTGTGGATGTATAATGACTGAACCTCTTTCACAGTTCAAAGAGCCAAAAAGACATGGAAACAGAAATTCTTCTTACCGGCATTTAAAACATCCAAACTACAGATCCTGGGAAGTTAACAATGAAAGAGATTTAGTAGATGACCTTGGTAATGTTGCCTACCTTCTTATCACTGCAGAATGATTTCCTACACTAGAAACTCAGAAGCATTGTCTTGCCTATGACTTGTTAATAAAGACAACATCCTAAATGCCACTTCAGTTTTTAAATACTTTCATTCTCAGGCAAGAATTTCTCTTCCACCTAAAATTTCATTAGTTCCTTTCAATCCAATAATTCTTAAGTTATACCAACTAATAACTCCCAAAACAGTAACTTCTCCCTGCTTTGAGGTATGCACCTCCTATTACTTTGTTATTTCGCCACTATTTTCCCTGCCAGCCCTATAGTGTACAGGGTACATTAATTTAGTTCTGTCCATCTCTTTCTGTATTGATAACTGTTAGGATACAGCGAGCCAGTTTATTGTTGCCCAATATTGTCAGAAACCAGGTGGAGAAAACAGGATGGGGGGAATACTCTCCCAACAGAAAATGCTTATTTTCCACCAAAAAATTTCAAGCCAGGAAAACAAACATCTATGAGCCAGGCTCTCTTGCTAGCATATATCTCCTATAATATATTATTTCCCATCTCCCCATGAGAGAAGCACCTCCCCACGGCACATCATGGAAGACAGAATCCAGATAGAGAGCCCACCTTATGGGAAGAATATGCACACATGGCATCAAGCTACACCATCATGTGCAACCAGAGGACCTGTCTGGATCAAATTACTTTGGGTACTGAGCAAAAACTATTTCTTCTTTTGGTTTTTCAATGAAATATGAATTTTTCCCCAGGAAATAAAATGTTTTTGTAAAAAAAAATTTAAAAAAAAAAAAAAATATATATATATATATAATTTTTCCCTCAGCCTGAATTCTAAACTTTTAAAAGAAAACCCGAAACCTTATATTTGAAATAACCAGTCGCTATCAGTTGAGTTATAGCAATTTCACCTTTGAGGCTGACAAAGTTTATTTAGTAGCTTGCATAATGTCTCACATTCCAGACACTGCTTTGGACTGCTGAAGCATTGATTCTCATTAGGGACCAGATTACACAAAAACTGATAGCTAATACGAAGTAAGAGCTATTAGATGCTGATTCCTTGCCAGTTAAAACAGAAAAGAGCACCTAGGAGATCAAGTAGACCAGAGAACTGGTATTGGAATATAAAGCCTTTTGATTACACATTAAGCTAAAGGTGAAAGATGTCACCATCCAATGACCCTGATAAGAAATAGCTCATGTGATAAGAGTTTGGTGGTCTCAGACTAGTTCTCAACAGAAGAATATCCACATTACAAAAGGCACCACAATTCAGCAAGCTTATTACCAGGCTCAGCAGAGAAACCATTGTCACAATAAACCATGGTATGTTGTATTCCTTGCCACCTGGATGGGGTCCCTTGAGTTCAGAGCTCAGCTTTGATGGTGAGGCTGTGTGGGAGGAGATGAACAATGCAGCTGTCTGTCAGTATGTTTGGAGGGGTCGGCGACGGTCCTTCGAAGTTGCGAATGACATCCATCAGGCTTGATGAGTCCTCAGGTGACTGAGGAGCCTGATTCTGGATACACATATTCGTCAGCAATGGGGCATGTTGTTGCGTGGGGGAGTGGGATTTGCAGCCCCAGGTTGGTCTCCTTCTCCTTCCTCTGCCGCCGCCGTTCCACCTCGGTATCGAGTCATTGGGCCTCAAAGTGGTGCATGCCTTGGTGGACCAGGTGGTGCCATACTGAACAGTCAGCAGCTTGCTCCTCCCAGCCACTGGTGTAGATGCCTCCATGCTTGAGGGCAACCTTGAGTGTGTCTTTGTACCATTTCCTTTGGCTGCCCTTTGAGCGTTGGCCAACGGAGAGCTGGGAAAAGAGAATCTGGCAAGGGAAGCAGTTCTCAGACATCCAGACACAGAGGAAATGAACAGTGCAGCTGTTTGGAGGGGTATATAAAGGACTTCATTCGCCAAGAGTATCAGTCCAGTACATACTGGGACTGAGTTCCTTCGGGCTCCTTCATGGAATATAAGGCACCATCCAGACTTCTCAGCTTGGCAGTCTCCAGTCAGAGCTCTTGATTGGAGCCTTTGAACCTAGCCCTATCCCTTTTTTTAACATAATTTGTATCTGATAATCTGTTAATCTATGGAATCTGTTCCCCTCCCTTTGACGCCAGACTTTTGTTCTGGGTGGGTTTAAGCCCACTCTCCCAGAATTCAAATAAAATAGCACTTATAGAGGCAAAGTTCCTCTAGACAATGTCCACAGACTCCTGGGACTCCTTTGTGGAGCAGTAGTTTGTGTGGCACTCTCATCTTGGCAGCCCCCCACACAATATTTTATATGTGGTTTTAAACTTTTGACTCAATGCCCCACACACACTTGTTTTAGCATGTTTTCATCCCAATTACCTCTTATTTTCCAGGTCTTTCGTCCCATCCCTCACCTGATTGGTGAGTTCTGCTGATGTCCAGGTTTCTCTGTCTATTGTCACCTTGTGACTCTCTTGATTTGTGCCTGTTTGTTAATTTACTGTCCTTCCCCCACCCTGCCCACCCTGGATCTGGTTAAATCCTAAGTGATTCAGCTCCTCCCTTATGGGCACTGACAGATGTGCATCTCCCCCACTGTAACTCATGGCACTTCACAGAAAGTGCCATGAGTTACAACAACTCCTCTGACCCAAAACATTTCCAAATCAAGCTTCATTTTGGAAGACATCCTAAAGACAGAAATGGGAGTTGGGCTGGGCTGCATCAGCCCAACTCTGCTCCCAGGCTCAAACTGACAGAAGTTAATGAAGGTACTCTGCTTTGGAGCACCTTCATCTGAACCCTCATGTAATGGGGATTAATTTGTCACTCATCGGCACTTTTATATCACTCTGTAGCCATGCACTTCTGTCAGGGCATGGCTGTAGAGTGCTTTCAGGAGGCCGATTGTGCGACAAAACTTCACTTCTGTCAGAGCCCTATCTGTGGCTCTGTGACCTACAATGGTCCTTGGTTTTCATTCTCCGTCCCCACTTCAGATATGGATTCCACGACCTCTCCCTCATTTGAGGGGATTGGCTTTTTGTTGTGGTGGTAGGCTCCATCCAGTGGGCCACAATCTGGATAAGCCACAACATTTCACCAACACAGAAAAATTACAAGGAAAACTCAACATTATTATTTTACTGTATTTCCCCCCCTTTTAAATTACAGGCAGAGGTTTTTGAAAAAACAAAGTTTGTTAACATTGTTGTCTAGCTCCCCACGTAGTTATTTATCCAGAAAATCAACTGAAAGTCTTAAAATTCCCTCTCGTAAGACAATGCAGATACTTCTCAAGCAGAATTTCTCCCAGTTTTGAAAGGCAAGCTGAAAACTCAGCCACCGACAAGTTGTGGAGGTTTGAATCTGTTTCAACAACCAGGAAGGCTGTTCGTTATAAATGACCTTGTCAGATTCCTTTAAAATTAGACTCACGATGCACCCATCCAATTTGCAGCCTTTAAAAGGAGCCTTTCCACCCTGTCACTTTGATTAGACTGAAGCAGTTGTCTTTTTATATTCTGCTTTGAAAAGGCTGGCAGTGTTGCAAATTAGCTGCTACATTTCATTTCCAAAGCAGGGCTTGGCTACATTGGGGGGGACTTTATGGACAGATAAACAAAGCTATAGGGTGATATAAAGAAGAAAAAGAAAATGGGTACTGAAATGTATATACTATATGATGAGATGAAGTATAAACATAACACTGGGAGACAAGGACAGCTGAATACCAATCACAGCCCTTCCCCTGACATGGTGGAACTAATTTTTCCCTCCACATAGATGCTGATTTAAAACTGGAGTAATTCAATTTCAAATAAACAGCTATAAAATGGGTTTGGAGGGGAATATACACATTTGTGTCAATTAAACTATGTCTTAGTTTTCCTAGTTGAAATATATGTGACATAGTGATAAATCACACTTCCAACACAGCAACATTACAAAAATGAATTATTGGGTTAAAATGGATCTAATCGTATTTGGTTTAGCTCTGTAGTCACTGGGATTGGCCCTACTGCATAAATCAGGGAAAAACTGAGCCCAATGATCCTAAAAGTAAAAGCCCCATGTGTATTGTTACAGTATTTTTCCTCCACATTTAGTGTATTCAAAAGTTCATTTTAAATAGGCCTCCCTGAAAAAACCCCACACTCATCGTTCCCCTTAACGCTCCTGTCTCAGGACAAAGACAGAGTTGGAACAAATAAAGAGTTACCAATCCTCCCAATTTCATCCCGGGCTTTTGGATCTAGGGGAGAATATCAAATTTCATTTAAAAAAATAATAAAAGAATATGTGTCTAGTCCAAAAGACACCAGATGCTGATGGGGTTCAATACCCTCCAAAACCATAAGACAAATTAAAATATTTTTGTATTATCACCATATTTAAGCCAGCTTCAGGATTTTATAGGAATAAATCTTTTGGGTTACCAACACTGCAAATGTTACCTGTTCAGTGTTAAAATGGTATCCCCATACTTTCTCTGCTTTTCTTCCAAAAGACATCTATTCAGAAAGAAACAGATGCCTATTATATGCCCTGAAGAATCTGTTACCTGCCTTGAAACTGCTAGATAATACACTTCTTTGCCCTGTTTATTGCACTACGAGCTCTTCATGTATCCTCTGAATGACGAGCACACGTTTGCAAACCCTCATTCCTGTAGTAGCAAAAGTTTGCAGGACCAAGACTGGCGAGGTTCTCTGGGTAGACGTGATCTCTTTTATTAGACCAACAGAGTAGTTGGAAAAAAGTTCTTAGCAAGCTTTCGGGCCTCTTTAGCTGCTCTCCAAGATGCATTTGCATTCCATCTTGAAATATTCGCTATATCTTGGCTTTCCTGGGCCAGCGCTTTCAAGCAGGTTTTTTTGTTAGCTTGCCTCATTTTAACTTTGCATTCTGAAATGCCCTGGCACTAGTTTCCCAACATGTTTGTCCTGGTTAATCACCATGAAAAATGTCCTATTCTTCTGGCGTCAAAGGGGTTCCTATGTCACTGACTAATTGTAAAAACAAACCTTTTCCCCTTGCAGCACTCAGAGCCATTTGTCACAATTGAAACGTCAACCACAATGCAGCCTCCATCTTCAGTGCATAAAGTTATGACAATTGTATACAATGCCTAGTGATTTGCCAGACTGTCTTTTGGTCTATTCTACCTGAGGGAAAAGGTTACAAACTCCCAAATCCTTCTGGAAATGCTATTTACCCACCTGGCTTTGTGAAGAATGGCTTGGAGAGACTGACTTGTCTTTCTTTGTTATTCATCAAGGATTCGAAAAAAAAACCCTCCACGGCTTAAAAAGGGTTCTTTACTAGCACCCCTCCCAAGGAAGCCCAGAGGACACGTCTGGCGGGACCAACAGAAGTCAGTTCTATGGTTTGCAAAGCTCAAAGCAGAATGGAGCAGGGAAACCTCAAGAGTATAAATAATTTGCCTTAAAAGCAGTTCGTATCTGAGTGCTGGGTACATCTGGTGCCTGATCCAATCGCAACAGAGGACAAAGGAAGTCATTGCCATTTCCATTTAGGTCTTGACTCTCCTTCTGAGCCAATATTAGCCAGAAATAACTATCCATAGCAAGGGGATTCCACTGGATTTTTGACTCTCTTTCACATCAGATGCAGTTTTCCTTGACTCTCTCCAGGAAATACTGGATATAGTGACTGATGATAATCTCTTCATTCAGTGAGGATGAAATCATGCAGTTCTGAGTCCTGGCCCTGACAGCCAAGCGATGCGTGTGTTTTGGGGAGAGGGCTGCTTGACAGCATCTGAAAATCTCTGTCCATCAAGGTTTTAAAAGAGAATTGACAGCCAGTAGTAATGCTCCATTGATAAGGCTTCGTTTGATCCTGAGCTCATGGATCTGCCCTCTGATACTTATAACGGCCTTTTATTTACACCTTTTCATCACTGCGACACTCCCTGCCTGAGGTTTATTGCCATTATAAATTTCCGCTCCCTGTATTTGAAATAATACAGATAAGCAAGAATGAGGTGATGGATGCAGGGGGTAAAAGGCCTATTTTACTGCCTCAATAGGCAGGCCAGAAAGATGTGCCATTTTAACAGCCCGCACTCCACTGTGCTGCTTAGAAGGCATGAGCCACCAAAGAGCAACGCGGTGAACAATACAATGAACTTCTCCTGCCACCAATAAAACTGTCTTATGAGGAAGACTAATGTTTTTCTGAAAGGGCCAACAACTACTGAATTACCAATCTATTCCAGCACTAAAATCAATCACTGGTGCTAAAGGAGCTAAGAATACATTTGGTCTCCTCTTCGCCTTCGCCTGGGATTTCTACAGAAATAATGGTTTCTTTGGGGGCTAAAGCCCTCCCCCTCTCCATATGCATGAAGTGTGCAGGAAAGCACATCAGAGGAGTGAAAAAGAAGTTGGTACAAAGCTCTCATTAGCTTCAGTGGTATAGGATTAGGCCAGCAGGGAAGTGGAAAGGTGGACAATATGTTGGATGAATGACAAGAAGAGGTCCCTCCCAAAATCTCTTGTTTTTGGTAAATGATCAGGCTGCTCTGAAAGGGCTGTATGGATGACTGCTTGGCAGGAGACGGTTGGGGGCCTCACCGAAGGCTCTGTGCCTTTCTGCAGCAGAAATCACCTCGTGATAAAGATATTTTGTACTCCTTGCAAATATTACAGCGAGAGCTAACACATATCACCGGGATCACTTATTAATACTTTGCAATGTAGGCAAAGCTACATAGGCTAGGGACAGACATTGCCTAAACCAGTTTGACCCAAATCAGTTAAATCTGATACTACATTCAACCAGGTTTATCTCAAACCAGTTTCAGCCATTTTCAAACTGGCTTTTGTGCACTGAACATCTGTTCTGTTACAGCTGTAAACCAGTTTCTGATCACTTAAACCGGTTTAGGTGTAATGTCTGTCCCTAGCCATAAAGATCACAGCACCCACACGACAGAGCAGCCGTTGCTGGAGTGGAGCACGGCAGCTGTTCAACAGGGCATGGCAACACAGCACAGAGGTTGAATGTGAAGACTTTTTTTCTAATTAAAACTGTACAGGGATAAGGTAAATTAGCTTAGGTTGATTTGGGCCATGGCATCCCTACTTTTTGGAAACATGCTGTGGGGTCAGGACTTTTAAAGGGGACCAATGTTAGAAGAGGATGCATCTCCAGTGCAGTTTCCAGAATAAAGGATGTCTGTTAAGATTGAATAAAAGGAAGCAAATTCTGGATGCTTTTCTCTACCAAACTCGATCTATCATACTTCTGGCTCTTCACCCCTCACCAGTTAAGTCCAGTCTCCCTTGCCCAATGCACTGCTCCAATCCTTGAAGTACCTTTTCCAATCATGTAAGTCTTGTTATTACAGATGGATGTGAGCAACAATGTGGGCCTGATCCCAGACCCAGACTTTCCAAACTTCAGAGGTTCTCTAGTCCATGCTTGGTTTGGTTCATCACAGCCACAGGGGTCAGCTACAGAGTTTTATCTGCTCTTCCTTCCATTTCAGGGATACTCAGTGTTAGTACCTGGCTACAGACCAGTCCCAGATCTCAATTAGATGAGCTCCGCATGGTGTTTAGCCATAGGTAGAAATGCTGAATTTAAAAAAAAAACAACACATTTCCTGTCCCAAAGATCTTTCCATCTTGAGGTACAACAGAGTGGGAGGAGGAAGAAGTGACATGCCATTGGAGTCCTACTCCGGGCTAACCACACAGGAGAGAGCGGTTTGCTCTGACTATAGGTACTAGACAAGAGCATCGCCCTCTAATAAGTCCTACTCATGGCACACAGAATATTTCTTAGTTTACAGAAATAAAAAAAAATCCTACACAGCTTTATGTCTTGAAGATAAGTTGGAAAAAACAAACCCTAAATTTATTTAATCATGTTGGTGAATCAGGATTTCAGTTAGAGGGCATGTGTGAGAGGCCAATTAAATATTTTGTCAGTTCCCTCTAATTATATGTTCCTGCAGCTTACTTAGTAATTACACTCAATGGATCTAAATGAAATCAGCGTATTACCTGCTCACTGACGAGCAATAATTGTATTTTGCATATGCGGTTTTTTTTTCTTAATGTTTCTGAAATATGCCCTGCAGACTGAAATTTGCCATGCGTTCAGAGCCTGAGCTAAACCCAGTTCAAGGACAGTCATGGGCGGGAAATTAATCCAAGCAATCTAGCTCTGCTCCCTCTCCTCCTCAGGAAAATTTCCCTCTGTCCCTATGTCTTACTCAAAACACAAAAACCCAACCCACACAAACTCCTTCCTGCCAAACTCGTAAATAGGGGAACTTTCCAAGCCAGTAAATCTTCACTTAGAGGTGAGCTGCTAGAGTGTCTTCAGTAAATCAGCACAATCTGCTCCAAGCAGGTTCCTCAGCTGAACCAGAATACAAAACCTAGGACTGCTTTGTGGCATAGGCGCCAGGGGCGGGCAATTATTTTGGGCAGACGGCCGCTTACTGAGTTTCGGCAAGCCATCGAGGGCCACATGACAGACAGCCCAGGGCAGATTAATATTAATTTTCTAAATTTTTTAGGTACCCCATGGGCCGGACAGAATGGCTTGGCAGGCCACATGCGGCCCCCAGGCCACATTTTGCCCATCCCTGGAACCGGTGCAAATCCCCACAACTAAGACAGCATGGCAGAGACTTGCCAGAACAACGTCCTAATCTCGCACTTTGTACAGACATTTTGCACACAGAGATGGACATTGAAATCACTTGCTCAGACTCCACATGTGGGTTTCATTAACTGCTTTTCATTTACCTCCTCATGGATTGTGACAGCACTCTCTGCTCAGTTAGCACCAGAGCCTGGATACTGCAGCAAGACTCTTCTATTGTGCCACTCCTGCTATTCAGAACAGGATCTCTGTGTCTCTCTCACTTCATCTTAAAATCTCCTTTAATATTAAAATATTTTTTTCCCTTTGCTCCCACTTTTTTCTAGTTTCTCTCCCTCTCCGCTGTAACTAAATAACTGTATCACTAAGCTTGCTCAGAGGGCTTGGAATTTGGATCGTGTGAAAGGGCCTGCACAAAATTGAAGTCAAACTTGGGTATCTAAACGTAGGCCTCCCCAGAAGCAGCCCATATGTCAGAGATGTTGGATAGATGCAGCTCCCCTTAGGCTACTGGCCACATGGATTGTTGTGCGGCTGTCAGTGCGTGTTGCCAACAGCTGCAGAAGTGCAGGCTCATTTCTAATGGGTAAGTATATAAGTACACAGTTCCCCACACCCCCCAACCCCTAACCCCAGTCAGTGCAGAGTGGAAGTCACTGCAATACAAAGCTGTAGGAGCCCACCCAAGGATGACAATGTTACAGGGCAGCATGAGCTAAACGTTGGCAAGAGCATTTGCTGGCACCTGCACAAACAATCCTCCAGCGGACTCCCAGCGAGAAGGAAAGAGCCGGCCAGCCAGCAGAAAAGCAACGCACTAGAGAGCACAAGGGAGGGGGACCGTCCGCGCTCAAATGGTTTATAATTACATCAAAAATAAAGGTGGAAGACAGCAAAATCCCTGCAAAAGAGAACCCTCACTGCAAAAGATTAAGTAGGGAATGAATGTTGATTGCACAGAAGCAAACAGATTCATTGGAGAAGATACTTACTTGGCCTGCACTTGTACCACACGATGAGGTACTTGCCGGTTCTGGGGCACGGGTCTATACCAAACAGTCGGCTATTGACAAGAAACTGGCAGCTCCGTCTGTCCTGGCACTCATCCAGGATTTTCTACACAGGCAGGTGCATATGCACACACACACACACACACACACACACACATACATACAGAGAGAAACAAAAAATAGAAAAACAGGAGCACTTTAGTATGGATAAAAGAGCGTATCAAATGGAGACAAGCTTTAAAACAGCAGTGGGACCTTGGCTTTGCTGAGGCAGTCTAGGGAACTTGCATGGAGGGGGCCCAAATGCTTAGTATAATGGAGGATAAGGACTCTTCCCAGCATTGTTGGGTACATACACAATAGCCCTTCCCATAAACTAGCCCCATTAAAGAACCAGAATGCAAGCAGTGTATCACCTGATGGGCTAGGGACAAACATTCATAGCATCTGATGGGCTAGGGACAAACATTCAAAAAGTCTGAGGCTGAACTGATTCAATCTAGTCTAACCTGGCTAGGCTGAACCAGTTTGTAACTGCACAGACATCCCCTCTGGATTACGGAAATAAAGGCACATTCCTGCAGTGGCTCAGGCTAGAAGCTGTGGGGTGCTAGAGCAGCCTTCCCTTCCCTTCCAGAGTGCTGACTTGAGGGGGGCATGGCCAGGCCTCAGCAGGATGCTCTGATTAGGGAGGGGTTCCCCCACTCCTGCCCAGCCCAGCAGGGAATTCATAACAATGTTTATCACCCCTAACTCAGTGTTTATCACCCCATCACAAAACAAAGCCTCTCTCCATTAGTTCAAGCTCTTCCTAAGCAGCTTTTCCAAGGAAGGAACTGGTCTCCCACAGCACGGGCCATAGCCAACATGTGGTCTGCTAGGGGAAGCCAGGAAGATTCCTGCAGACTCTGCCAGAGCTGCAACCAGGGAGCTGAGGGGAGGGAAAGGGCCAGCCCTGCTGTGGAGCAGAGACCCCCAGCCAGCCCAGAGAGCATGATGGGATGCTGGGGGAGTCTGATTTAACTTAAACCAGCAATGGGCCTGGGACAGACATTGCATAAACCAGTTTGACCCAAATCAGTTAAGCCTGATACTACATTCAACCAGGTTTATCTCAAACCAGTTTCAGCCATTTTAAAACTGGTTTATGTGCACTGAACATCTGTTCTGTTACAGGTTTAAACCAGTTTCTGACCACTTTAAACTGATTTATGTGTAATGCCTGTCCCTAGCCATGAAGTTAGGTTGCCACCTTTGAAAACTTACTGCCCTCTAAACCAGTCAGCTCCTGAGGTACCTGACTTCAGACTAACACAGCTAACTATCTCCCTCCATTTACAAGAAATTTTGTACCCAATTAACTTTAGACATTTAAAAACAAGGCTTCAGTTAAAACAGCACAAGTTTGCATATGAACAAGACCTTAGGGTAGGCTGCTTTAGGAGAGTGGACTGGAGTTTACACAGTGAATACCAGACCATTAAAGCATATATGGCCAAATTATGATCACAACACCATTATGGTTGTTGCTGTTGATTTATTCATGAGATCTGGATTCCCCCCCCCGACTTTTGCTTTTAAAGGAGGTCTTTTCTTGATTAAATAAGGAATTGTGGTCATTCTAATAATGAGCAGATATAGCAGGAACAGAGAGACACAGCTAACTTAGTTTAGCTTGTTTCTCCCTCTCCCAGCTGATTTCCTTTTAGCTGAACTCATCCAGGGCTTGCAAGTCTGATGAATTCTCTCCCCTCGAGTACTTTTGGTATTGCCTCCTTATGCAGTCCTCTTCCCCCAGCACCCGCCTCACACGTCCCCATCCACAACCTACTTATATAACTCCATTTTCAAATCCACAGGGGCAAGACATTCTGTCTCCTGTTAGAAAATAGCTTCATTAAGAAAGATTAATGATTTTTAGCCCTATGATCCTTTACAGCTGAAGGGGGAAGCAGTATTAAGTGGGGCAGTAATTAAGTTTTAAATTTGGCTGGATGACTTGGGTGGTATTTACCTACCCCTGCAGAGCCCCTAAAGCTTTAAAATTACCATAATGTTTGCCTGACACACATGAACCTGTCAGAGCATTTTGACTGAGACCACAGAGTGAGGTAATTCATTGGCCTTGTTAAGTCCCTGCTTTACGGAGTGCTGAATTCCCTTCTCAACCCGATTAATTTTTGCTTGCAAGGAGACTTCAGAAAATTCAGCATCTCAAAAGCTCTCCCAGGCTCCCTCACAGACACTCTCTCTTTATTCTTCTCCCTGCCCCTTTCTTTCATGCTGACCTTTTCTCTCTCCCCACCGATAATCCTGCTACTGTACCATACATGCAGACCTTTTCTTTGCTTTCAGACATACTTTCCCCGTGCCACAGGGACCCTCCATCTATTCGCAAATCTTGATTGCATGTTCCATAAGTCTTCCCTAGCCTACACCTCTTATTATTAGGGAAGATGGGCAGAGATATTGGCAGGAGCAGCAGAAGCAGCTGTTCTTGTTTAGGTGACTTAACCATTTCCATTTCAAACCCCCTCATTTTCGGTCATTCAGCACTTTCTGCAGCCTGCACCTTTGGGCTGGCATTTGCAAGAGTTTGTCTCCGTGGGAAGTGGCGTTTTATTTTTGAGCTTAAACAAAGATAATTCAGCCATTTTGTGAGCAAAGCAAATGAAGAACACATGCTGTGCTTTGCTGGTTATGAAACTAAACACAATCCTTATGACCCTTACAGTGTTAGCTGATGGAAAGGCACGGAAATAGCCTTTAGCAGAAAGAGGTTCTTGGAAGTTTCTACGGACAGTTAGTTATAATTTGACTGAGGTATGAACATTACGTACTCCATGCAGATCCAGCCCTCTGGATCCAGCCTCTTTTCATATAGCTCAGAAAGCGCATTGGTAAGAAGGATGGGACACTAGTCAGCCAATGCGTGATAATAGTTTCCTACAGAGTGCAGTGATGTGTGAAAGAATAAGGGGAAGTCTCCACACCCAAACACCAGTTCATTTTGTAAGGTGCATAGAGAATGATGTAAGTGTGCCCCCTCCCCGAACCCTGGCTCGTTTAAAAGGATCGGCCACAATTGGACCATTAATTACTAATCTACATCAAGAATACGGAAGTGGAGAAAAGACCCTCAAAAAGTTTTCTTGCCTCCAAGAAAGAAGATTTCTTCCCTCAGGAAGGCAGAGCCCAGTTCTTGGTGAACATCCACATTCATTCCCATCTGAGTGGGATTGTCAAAAGTCTTTAATTGGTCTAACTGCTCCAAATGAACCACACTTTCACTGGAAGTTATCACTGAGCTCCTGAATAAAGCATATAAAACATCTGCCTGTCCTACTGAGCACTATGCCTTCTCCCTCCAGACTCATCTCTACATGCCATGCACATCATATAAAAACTGTCAAAAATGGTTTGGTTTTTCCAATCTAAGTGATCATCTGACAAAACTAACAGCTTGTGTGACTTCATTAGCATGCAGCCAGTTTGCTCATTTGGTAATACACCTCCTGAGCTCAAGTTGTATCCACAAGGCCATAAACCACAGCCGAAGATGTTTAGCAAGGAAAGCTTCCTGTTGATTCTCTCATTTTACATCCTCCTTCATTTTCTCCCAGTTACTGTAAAGCTGAAGAGATGGAAAAGTATGACAAAAATACAAGAAAAGTCCTTGACCAGTCTGGACCTGTGTTAAGACCTGACATATAGTATTAGCCATAACTGACATACAATCAACTGATTACATCCTCATCATCTGGTGGACCCTCTACTAGTACAAAATAAAGTCACATTGTATTATAAAAACCATGCTAGCAGGGGAAGAAGGGAACGAATTCCTGTCTGGCTCAAAACAGGAGGGAAGACGCATTAATTGTCTTGTGCAATTTTATAACTGAGTTCCAGTGTTAAATCAAGCCAGAGGGCTGACAGCCAGAGCCCAGGAGGGAAGTCATGGCAGTTGAAATCCATTCCATTCTCTGCACCCTAATCAAGTTGAGAAGCCCTGAGATTTAGGAAAGATAAAGTAAGCAAAAAAAAGGTAAATTTAACAAAAACAAACACTAGTTGAACCTCTGTGATTTATGCCCCTGATTAATCTCCCTTCAGTGACCTGGGTCTTAAAAGCAAGAGAGGCCTCAAGATCAAAATCAGGTCTTTCCTGTGGAAATGCAGTAGGAACTCAGTTGATAAGCTTTGTGGTACTTGCTAGTGGGGTTTTGATATTATGAGGAAGACATGTTTCACAAGGAAAACCAGACTGGAGCACTGCAAAAGAGATGTTTTAAAACCTTGTCCCCAATACGCACACACACTTTCCCCCTCTTCCAGGTACTCATTAAGAATTACATGCTCTACATATCATTCATTTAAAGTACTCCAGTGTTAGCACATGAGGAAAGGCTCTGTCTATTTGGATCAAGGGGGAAATCCTGGATCCAGAGGCAGTGATCGACTGCAAAACTTCCACTGACTTTAACAAATGCCAACATTTCACCCAGGGCTGCTCTGCAAACAGCATCAGTCATGAAAAGGACACAAAGATGACCTAGGACACTGCAGAAGACAAGTCTAGGAACAAAATTCATTTGTCTGGGACAGAAGTGACACACAAACTGGTTTAAGTTAACTGATCAGAAACTGGTTTAAGCCTGTAACAGAATAGAAGCTCAGTGCACATAAACCAGTTTCAAAATGACTGAAACTGGTTAAAGATAAACCTGGTTGAATGCAGTATCAGACTTGACTGATATGGAACTAACCGGTTTATGAAACTTCTGTCCCAGACCCCTACCTGGTTAAGTAAAATCACAGTCCCCCAACATCCCAGCATACTCTCCAGACCTCATCTGGGCTGTGCTGTCTGCTCCAAAGAGAGGGGTTGGCCCTACCCCTCCGCTCCCAAGCTGGAGCAGTGAGAGCTGGCTGACGGGGGGGGCAGCCCGGCTGGGGATGCAGCCCAGTCTGGTGCGGGGAGACTGCCCCCCCCGACAAACCCCGGCTGAAGTCTGGGGCCAGAGACGGGGGTTAAATACCTTTTCCCCCACTCAAACTTACTGCTGGCTACACAGGCGAATTAATGCACAGGCCAGCTGGGCAGGAGCCCAAGGACCTCTACCAGTTCAGGGCCCCAGGATCCTCATCCCCAAAGAAGTGAAAGCTGCAGTTTTAAACTCAGTGCCTGTTTTTGTCTCCCAGCAGGGAGACAAAAATGGTGCCAAATTTAAAACCACGGCTTTGCATTTGCTTCCCTGAGAACTGGAAGTGGGGACCCTCCACCAATGGGGCTAGAGGGGTGGCAGGGCTGGGCCCAGGCTAGGAGAGCAGCACCACGCCTGGGGGAGGTGGGCGGGCCGGGTGGCACTGTGCCCGGGGCGGGCTGAGACAGGCTGGGAGAGCCGCACCCCACCTGGTGGGGGGGGAAGGCAGCAGTCGGGGCCGAGCCAGGCCAGGAGCATCGCGCCCTGCCTGCTGACCTTTGAGGGCAGCAATGCTGGGAGGGTCTTGGGGTCTATACCCCCCCAAAAGTCATCTTAGCACCCCCACAGCCACCCCTCCCAGTGCCACTGCCCACCCACAGAGACACAGCGCAGCGCTCCCAACCCGGTCCAATCCAGCCCGGCCCTCTGCATCTGCATGGCCACATGGGACAGCCAGGCAGCAGCTCCCTGCAGGTAAGTGTAATAGGGGCCGGGGTGGGTGGGGCTGCCTCCGTATGACTGAGAGTGGGGGAAGTCCTGTGAAGGGAAAGTGTATGTGTGTGTGTATGTCTCTTCATGACAGGGACAATGTGTTTGTGTCTGTCTCCATGTGCGGGAAGAGTACAGCATGTGCACCTGTGTCTATGTGCGCCTGTGTCTGTGCATGTGTGTGTGTACATTCGGCCATAGTGGGAGCAGGGAGAAGAGGTGGGCATGAATTGCCCCAGCCCGGCAGGGTCCACCCAGCCTCCTCTGCCAGCACTAGGAGGGGAAGGGGCCCCTCTCCCCACCCTGCAGCCCAACTCCCACGTGGGGAGGGAGGTCTCCAATTTTGTGTTTGCCCATGGCCCCAGTACACCTTAATCAGCCTCTGGCAGGCTGTGACTGTGGACTACAAATCCCAGAGGCATGTAGAAGCAGGAAGAGGAAGTGATGAGCAACCCTGCAGGGTCCTGCTGCTGTAAGTCTGGACTGCAAATCCCAGAGATCTCAGGGGCAGCAGGAAGATGAAGTGGACAAATAGCCAGAGAGCCCTGCTCTAGCACCTCCCATCTTCTGATCTGAGCCATTGCAGGCGTGTGGCTACATTTTCTGAATCAAAAGTAAACGTCTGTTCACTTCTGTTTCAATTTAATCTGTGCAGTTTAGACCTGCAAAGACTGAATTGATTCAGCCTCAGGCTTTTTGACTGCCTGTACCTAGTCATAACCTTACTGGACACGAGAAGCCATGAACTGAACACAGACAATGGTTTTATGGCTAATTACAGTCTACCTGCAATCTCTGCTAATCTCTGCACTCCACGGGTAATAATGACCCTTTTCCTTCTTGAAAGGTCTTACTCTTCCACTAATTAAGTTATCCTTTGTACTGCACTTCTCTTGTTTTTAAGTTCCTACATTACAGCCTCTCTTCCATCCCTGTTAGCACACTGCTTTCATTTACATACGCAGTTAAACATAGACCATTTTTCTATATGTTTTTCAGCTCAAGCTGCCACTGCTTCTTTCTCAGCCCTGAAGAAGGACATCTTGTGCCCTACAGCTTGTCTAACACCTCTTCCAATTATACAGTTGGTCCTATAAAAGCTATCACAAAAAAATCCGTTGTCTGCCATGTATTTCCTTGACCACCATGACTACAAAACAGCACTCCAACCCAAAGACACACATTTTCCTTCCCACGCATGAAACAGCACAGAAGGCCCACACTAATTGAGCATTCAAGTTGCACTTTGCAGAGATGCAGCAATCAAAGGAATTAGATGCACGACTGAATTTGAGAGGTGCGCACTCAACATGAAGACTCGGATATAAGTTTTACCATATGATATGGTATATGAGTTTTACCATTGGTATGATGGTAAGTGGTATGATAACACCATTGGTATAATGGTAAACTTGGATATAAGTTTTATCATTGGTAGGGTAACAATACCCTTTAAAAAATGTAAGTAAGCCACCTCATGCCAAATGCAGGCTTGGAGAACCCAGGGGAAATCCTGCTG
>NW_005842240.1:620130-674435 GCF_000455745.1 Alligator sinensis | reverse complement strand
CAGTTATGCATTGCTGCACCAATATTTGCACTGACCCAGTGTCAACTCAGACTAGGTCAGGATTTTTTCAGTGAAAAGGAACAAAGAACAACCAGGAAAGCTTTAGTTTGTGTGTCACTTACTTCATGTGGCTTCTTCCAAAACTGAGTCCCGAGACCTTTCTATATGTTGTGGTATTCGTTGCATCTTATACGCTACTGTAACCTCATCAGAAATGAAAACATATTGAGTTTTCATTCTGGCAAGAGTCTGAGATTCAAAACAAAACTGGCAAATAATCCTGAACAACATACATAAGAAAACCTGAGGCATTCACAAGGAATCCCTCAGTTATTGGTGTGAATCACAGTGTCAGCTGATTTTTGCAGCAGTGGTGGGCAAGCAGAATGAAGTCCAGGTTGGAGAAGGAGAGCAAGGTGTTAGCTCTGTGGCAGCATCGAGCAGCTGCTCCAGTCTGTGTTGTGCTGATGGAGCTTTCTATGGTACCAATGCACCCCTGTTATTGTTATTAATTATTTATATTGTGGTGAAAGCCCCAGGCCTGGATTTGGGATTGTGCAAGGTGTTGTACACACCAAGAAAAGCCAACCCCTGCCCCAAGGAACTTGCAGTCTAATTAAACTACATGGTACTGCAAGTTCATTCTAGGTTGTCTCATAAGGCCATTCAACAGCACACACAGCATCACAATGCAACAAGCCTGGCCTTAGAGCAAATGAAGGCTGAACAAACCCCAAGACATCAATTCAAGTGACAAACATTCCAGTAAGTTTAAACCTGGCAGGTAGAAACTGAACTGAGAAAACATCCGTGATAAATATTAAGTAATTATCCAATGCTTATATTAAACCTGCATTATTGAATAGGGCATTCACTAACAATGTGAGTTATGTGCCAGCTCTGAATGGAGAAATACCGATGTGGAAGGTATATCTAGGAGTCATAGGATTAAAGAAAGAGAATGCTTAAAATGCACGGAACAATGAAATCCCTGACAATGAAACATTATGCTGTCAAAAGTCTCCCGCGGGAGATGATGGAAACCCCATCAGCTAGAATATTCAAATCTAGATGGAAGAAAAAAAAAAACATTAAATGCATGTGCCCTTGGGAACTGGCCTGTTCCAGCAGGGAGGTGGACTAGGTCAGTCGGTACTGCCTCTAACTTCTATTGCACTAAGGTATGAAAGCAAATAGCTCTGAATTGCATTTTAGTCAAAGCTGAAAATTTCAAAAACAAGGCAATTTAGAGATTAAACACCTAGATATTATCTCTGCATCTGCAGAGAGGTGGCAACAACGTCTATTATAACTTTCAAATCAACTTTCATTTGTAGGCTATATGCATTGCAGGGAGCTAGTTCACATTCCCAGCACAATGCCGCCTTTGCGCTGTATGTGTGCCAAGTCAGATCAGTTCTTTGACTTTAGCCTAAGTTTGGAACATCATGGCAATATTTTCAGAGCACACACTCACAGGCTATCAGCCTGTGAGCAACCACTAGCAACACATGCCTAGCCCCTACTGCACTGCTGCTTTTCAAGCTGTTGTGTGTCAAAAATCACCAGTATTTTTGGCCTTCTCAGACTGACACTGCACTTTTCCTCTGGCAGTATTTGAATGCATAACATAATGAGAGGCAGCAGGGCCTGGGAACACCAAATCTGGCTTCTACACCCAGCTCTGCCACTGACTGGTTGCATGGTCCTTGTGCAAGTCTTTTCCCCCTTTTTGCCTTGCCCTCCTTGTGTATTCACCCTATGGAAGAGCTCTGTGGACCATCTCTTACTATGTTTACATCACAACTAGCCACGATAAGGTCCTCATCTCTCCTGAGTCCTTCCGGTGCAACTGCAACAAATATAAAATATATTTCTATGCTCCTTGCTCTGCAGGATGAAATCAGCAGGGAACGTGATGCAGCAGTCAAAGTCCTTGGGCCTCCTGAAAAGGTGGATCCAGTGACTTGTAAATGCTTTTCACTCTGTTTCACTCTCTTATCCTCAAAGTTGAGAATGTTGCAGGAAAACAAGATCTTTCAGGAAAAAGCTGCTCACTTCCATTCCCCACCAATTTGCAGGGATCAACAGCTGCCCCATGGTTCATAAGCTGAAAAGCTTATTTGACCTTCCCATTAGCTCGCAATTGCTTCATATCATAGAAACCTCGCTAGCAAAGCTGAAAGAGTCAGAAAAATCCCACGGTTAAACTGCAAGGAATCTGCTCTTTTGTCCAACTGCCTCTCACTCTGGTAGAAAACAGGGAGATACGGTGACAGAGAAGGTGTCAGATCTCTCACCTAAAGGATAAAAGGAAATACCACATCAGTGGCCTTAGTGACCCATGTCAGTGATGGCTGACCAACCCACGGTGAAGTGAAACAGAGACAAGCTAAACAGAGAAGACGTGCTCATGGTCCTTTCCCCAAAAGCTGGCTAATGGCTCTAAGGAAAGATGCCTGATTCAGCTCAAGAGGATTTTACAAACAACCCACAGGGTTTTCTTTACAGGGAAATAAGTCAAAAGGATGAATTTTGCCCTTGGAGGTTCAGGTCTAGGCTGGCTTCATTGGGAGCTACACATGTATATCAGACAGCTGAATGTATGCAATCTATTTGACAAACGTCTAGAAGCAGATATACAGCAGTTAAAGACTTCTCCGGTGTCTTTTTTATTTTCCTAATAAATACGCTTTGATTCTGGTTTTTGTCACCTTGCTAATATGAAGATAACAACCGCCATAAGAGATAATCAATGTATCTGATAACAAGCAGTGTCACACGTTTGAGACTGGTACTCTCTTCCAGACACTGGAGTCATGTTTAGTGTTGAAAATTAACCACATCAAAAATGCTGATTCAGAAATTAAGAGTCACAGCAAGCTTTTTAAATATAACAAGAATGCCACATCATTTCAGACTTCGTACACTGATCCTTCTAGTTCCGTACCTCACTTTAAATGCAAGGTCAAAATCGCATGCTTTTGGCTCAGTTGATATTTTATAGGGATGCTAATATATGGACTTACTTATTTCTCATCAGGCTACAAAACCAATAATAGTTATACTTTTTCTCCATGCACTGGTGCAGAGATTACATGCGTCTGTATGTGTGCATGCATGCACGTACATGTGCGTAGAGATACTGTACATAATTATTACACACACACAAAATAACTGCACAGGAGTGCAGTTTTGGCCCCAATCCCAAATGAAAAGTTACACGCACATTTATTTACCTGCCTAGAATTGTCTTCCCATGGCCAAAGTCAGAGGTTCTTCGCATATGAAGGAACGTCTTGTTATAAGTCACCACTAGCAGCCAGAGGCCTCAATTGTAAGTTGAGGTCTTTGCCTCAAAGTGTTTGCAATTTACCCTGTCAATACTGTATCATGGGAATTTGCACGGACAAAGCAAGATTGCAATTCTCTAACACAGGCAAAGCCATCCAGTAGCTGCGCTGTGTATCAAATTACCAGTGACACTGCCCCCAAGGTGACGACTTTGGTCCAAATCCAGCTCCAACATTAGACATGGAAGCAGCAGTTAGCCAGTTAGCTTTGCAACGTAAGTGGTAGTTCAGGCCACTCAAGCAGATTTGTAGACCCTAATCCTCCAAAAAGGTGCAAGCTGCAAAATAGTTATGACAGTGGATGGAGGAGAAAGTAAACCTGTCTACCATTCACCCAACAGCCTACGAGTTAGGGCATTTACTCAAAAAAGTGGGACACCCAAGTTCTTGGCTCTGCTCACTCAGAGCCTGTATCAGAGGTAGGCAATTATTTGGACTGGAGGGCCACTTAATGAATTCTGATGAGCTGTTGCAGGCCAGGGGGCAGACGGGGGGCAGGGAGATACTAATTGATCCTATCCATCCAACTGACCATGGCTGCAAGCCTAAGGAGGGAGGGCTATGCTCTGTGCTGCTCTGCTGCAGCCAAGGCCAGGCTGGGCCACACAGCACACAAGCTCCTCTGCCCCCCTGGTATTCACCTTCTGCATCCATCCGCCCGGCTTCATGCTGGCATTGTGCAGTCCTGGCACCACAGCCACTGGCATCCTGGCCCACATGGGATGGGGCACGACACAGTGCACAAAGTAGTTGTCCTGCCCACCCATTCACCACAATGAACTGCTGCCACCATGCCACACCAGGAAAGTTGGGGGCACCTCCTAGCAGCGCCACAGTGGCTCATCATGGTGGGGAAGCGGGATGGCTACCCAGCGTGCTGCATTATGCCCATCCCATGTGTGCTCGGCTGCCATCAGCTGTGTTGCCAGGACTGTGCAGCTGCAGTGCTAATGGGAAGCCAGGGAGGGGGGTAATGGATGTAGGGAGAGGGAGGAGGTGAGAGGGAGGGCACATGGAGGAGTCTGCGTGCCACGCGCTGCATGGCCCAGCCCAGCCCCAGCTGCAGCAAAGCACAGCAGCACAGGGCACAACCTGCCATCCTCAGGCTCCTGGCAGCACCCATGAGGCTGGGTAGGATCAACTGGTAGGCCAGATACAGCCTACAGGCCATATTTTGCCCACTCCTGCTACATCTCCTATTTCACAAAGTGCCCTAACCACCACGATAGACGCCCAGCATTGTCAGTGGTTCCCTTTTCTTGCATCTCGCCAACTGACCAGCCAAGAAGGGAAGATAGGTGGGACCAGAGGGAGGACAGCGCTGAGAGATGGGCACTGCCCTGAAAAGGAGTGGGGACCGTGGGCTCTGTCCTCTGCCCTCAACAATGTTTCTGCATTTCACATTTAATAGCCATTGGATTAAATAAACAGATAGAAGTGGGAGAGCCTCTGCCCTGCTGGGGCAGAGGCAAGGGAAATGTATTATCTGCTGAAAAATAATGTGGATTGGCTCATCCCCACCCAGGCTATAATCAAGTTCAGGTTGGATGACCTAATAGTCTCAGCTGAAAAGGATATCTCCAGGCATATACTTACAAAGCAGAAATGGCAGCGCCTGTTTTTCCCAACAGCCTTTTGGCTAGGGGTCTCAGCCAATATATGAGAGACCTGGATTCAATTCTACCCCCTGCCTGAAGGTGACTCGTACCCTTATTTCCTACCACCCTGAAAAACACCCTGGCCACCATACTAGAGGGGTGGATATGAACCCTCCCCCCGTTGAAGCTGGAATCCTAAATATTTTCTGGACCAACGAGAATAAGACTGTATATCCCAGTGGTTAGGGCATGGGCCTGGTTGGTAAGACACCAGGGTTTCAGTCCCTGATCCAGTGAGTATGCAAGTGTGCAAGGTGAAACAGAACACCTTCGACAAGAAAGACTGAGAAGAGCTCCTGCCAGAATATCCTTCTGGGCATTAAGGAAGAGATGTTGTGTGCATTCGTTCTTTGGCATCCATCATCATAGCTTTGATGTGCACTTCTGGCTCATGCTGGGACTCTGGTTTATCGTGGCCTTGTCAGAAATAATCAGTGCAGGACTCTAAAGCAGAACTGTGGATGGGAGAGAGCACAGGGCCAGGATGGTGCCCTGGTACAATTAACGTGCTCTGCATGTCCCAAATCTGATATGGCCAAAGTTCGCTCTAACATGGAATGAACGGGTGGGTATTTTTCCCCACTTCTTTATATGAACTTCGTCAAAGAGGCTTCCATAAAATGGCAGAAGCTGCTCCAGGATTTACTTTAGCTGCTATCACAAGGGATCTCATGCTAGCAGTTCTAAAATCCCCAGAACCCTAACATGAGGGCTGGATGTCTAAAAAAGTGCCTTAAGTATTGTGACAGGAAAGCAGCATCTGATTTTCCACACACCTTTAATCTGTTCTTTTGATCTACTCCAGTCATTCAGGTTGTCCCAGTGGCTAATTAGAGACCCAGTCCCTTTGAAACCAAAATCCCCATATGAATGGCCTTTTATTACTTGGCTTCCAAAGTCTTGACACGTTTGGATATCTCACGTCGAATCTGACTTTTACTATTTTCAAATAACAGAAATCTGTAGCTCCAGGTCACTGACTTAATGTTCCAGACATGCATTCCCAGGTGGTGTACATTTTGTTTCAAATGAAAACAAGTGCCGATAGCAAGAGGTTTTGGCACTTGACCCCAAGAATCAAGGCCCAAGGCCTGGATTAGCAGTGGTAAATGCAGTATAATCAACCTCAGCTCTTCCCTCTTAAACACAAAAAAAGCCTTCCAAATTGGACATTAGCTGGGGTGGGGAGGCCTTTAAACAGGAATTAAGTGCAACTCATTAATCAAAAAAAAAAAGGGGGATGTGCTTGCACTGAAGGATATTGATAACCCCCGAAGCCTACTCCTGCAGAAAGAGAAACCAATTTCTACAATCTGGGCTTGATTAGATACAGTGATTTATGTGCTCGATGGTGAAGGGTTCTGGCTCAGCTTTTTTTAATTGCTGTCAATCACAACGCACACATAATGGCTCTGGCTATCTACAACTGAGTTTGAAACCCACACACACACACACACACACACTCCTTCTATTTCTTGGGGGCTGTTGAAAGGCATCATGGACAGGAGCGGGTAGAAGTCACTAGTGCACAAAGCGAGAGGTGCAAGGGCAGCATGGAAGGCAGTATAAAGACTAGCTCCAGAGAAATCCTGAGAGGGCTGGGAAGAGTACAGGCAGGAAGATACTGATGTTGCCTCCATGACTGTTTCATGCAAGCACCTCACAATCTACAGTCTGGGAAGTCAAGGGGCATTACCCTGCCTTTTCAGGTGGGGAGGTGGTATTAGCCTGCTTTGAGGCTCAAAGAGACTTAAAAGGCTTACCCAAGGTCACGTGGGAAATCTGTGGCAGAGTCGAGAACTCAATATGGGTCTCCCAAGTCTCAGATAAGTGCCCTACCCAAGCAAGGATGAATAAGAGCGGTTAAGTCTTAGTCACTTTGTAAACGCATTCTACATGGGATCCAAAGGAACTGCGCAGTGCCATTCACAGACCCACATGGCCAGACAGACTAGCACTCATTCTCCTAAATGGGAAGGTTTTTTCTTCTCTCAGAAGCAGCAAGCCTCATGCCAAAAGCAAAGGGCCTAATTTAACCAGCAGGATGGAAGGACCAAGCACAGCCAAGAAGGTCGTCATCAAACCATTCCTGAGAGCAAAATTATGGCATGAAAAAAACAAACATGACATCTCCCCTCTTCCCAAGCTGTTCCAGATGCTGGAGAGGCTTCTTATGTGTGCTGATTACCTGAAAGGGAAAGGGGTAGCCGCCTGTGCGGCCACGATGCCTGCAGATGAAGCTTATCAAGTGAATTGTAAAATGCAGAGTTCGGCCATACATAAAAGGGATAACAGATGGTCAACCAGCCAAAAATCTCTGCCCTTATTCTCTGAATCTGCCCCTCCTTCGCAGTGTGTCTTCTGCTTGTCCTTCCTATAACAAATGTTCATGATCCTATCTGGGAGTGCCTCCCATTTCAGATGGTGGACGCTCTCTTTTACTGGAAGGAGGCTTTCAGGCCCTTGATATGCTGCAATGGTGTTACAAGGGCAACTGCAAATCTGTCAGTGTGGGGGTTACTCACAGGGCAAACATTGCCCCAGTGTTGTTTTCTTGACTGCAGACCACTGATATTTAGAAGCAGAATGCACTTGGATCGACTTCTTTTAAAATGTAGCGTGAATTCCTCTAAAAGTGCATGGAGTCACATAAGTGAGCAGCTGTACAGGGAATATGGGCGCTGGGGTCTATTACAGACCCCCCAATCAGGAGGAGGAGCTGGACAGGGAATTTTCAGGCCAGCTTGCGGAGACACTAAAAGCAAGGGATGTAGTTGTCATGGGCGATTTTAATTACCCGGACATCTGCTGGGGGAATATGGGCGCTGGCCAAATCACAACAAAATAGTTCCCTTGACCCCCTGGTTCATTAGTCTTACAAGTCTCTAGTTCTCCTATCACATTTCCTACTAGTTACTCTTGATTTACAGCAGTGGATATACAGGGGGTTTAAACACACCAAAAACAGTTGACATCTCTGCCTAAAATGTTCCTAGTCGAAAAACCAGTGTTGGAAAGACTCAATGCACTTGCTTAGTCCTGAGTCCAGGAGTCGTCCTCATGGACCTCAGTAACAGGAGTCAATGATTCTGTAACAAAGGTACCTCGCAAACAGGTTCTTGAGATGTAGAAGTTGCATATGATTTGAGGAAGCTACACACTGTCTGTGCATTTGGATAAAATGAACAGAGACTATAACCGTAGTTACCCAAATTCACGACAACTTTTAATTTAAAATGCACCCCCCATACTTATATTCTGCACATGGAAAATTATAATTTTGTCCTAATTTTCCATGTATAGAATCTAATTAGTGAAAGGCTGGCCTAAATTTGTGTCCCCCACTGCTGTGCCAGGGAAAGCAGCAGCAGGGAGGAAAGGGGCCACATCCTTGCCTCTTGCTCCTCTGCCCCTTGTCCCCCTGTGCCTGCCCTCTGCCATGCGCCCCCTGCCATGTGCTTCCCTGGGGCCTGCCTGGGGACAAGGGGGAAGGGGAAGGCAGCAGGAGGCAGGCGCAGGCCAGAGACAGATTGGGGCCCTTGGCAAACACAAAATTGGAGGCCCCCCTCCCCACCATGGCAGCGGGACTGTAGCAGGGGTAGAGGCCCCTTTCCCCTCCTGGTGCTGCTGCTACCAAGGATAGGATGGACCTCTGTGCCATGTGGCGGAAGGTGGATGGACCCTGCCGGGCTGGGGGTGGGAGGTCATATGCCCGCCTCTCCTCCCCCCACCACGAGCAGAGCAGAGCCCAGAAGGGTGAGGGTGGAAGCAAGCTGCCCGCTGCTGGCTCAGGGCTCTCCCTCCCCACCCCTGCGCCCCCTGGATGATGTGCCTATAGCTCCATCCTGCTCCCTGCCCAGCCCCATGCACCTTCCTGGCTGGGCAGTGCCCCCAGCCCCTGCCACACACCCCACCTCACCATGGGGGGCCTCAATCTGCCCCACCCCATTCCCCTTCCCTCCCCCATGCCCCTTTTCCCCCATTAGACTTACCTGCAGGAAGCTGGCAGCCCGGCTGTGCTCCTGGCCACATGCAGCCATGCACATGCACAGGGGTGGTGCTGGGAGGGTAGCTTGGGGGGCTATCACCACCCCAAAATTCACCTTAACCCCCCCCATATCCACCTCACCCAGCACCACTGCTGCCCACCCGCCCTGCTCCTGCCCACAACCCACAGAGGTGCAGCACTCCCAGCTGAGCCAGCACCCCCACTGGAAAGAGACTGGTGCCACCCCTACATCTGCTGGCAGCCCCAAACAGGACCCCTTGCAGGCTGGAATACTACCTGTCTGCAAGGGGAAACCTGCCATTTCCCAAGGGAACCAGGCATCTGAGGGCCCCTGGGGCTGGGGCTCACTGATCCGTACATTAATCCACCTATGGCAGGCACAAAGGGGCAGGTGCCCCCCCACACCCTGCTGTCTCCCCTGCACTCCCCTTAGTCATGTGCTCCCTCCCCTGTCAAATGAACCATTCCAGCCTGCAGCAGGCAGTGGCTCAGCTCCAGCTTCAGCCCTGAGCCCAGGGTCAAATCCAGAATTGAACCACCACGAGCTGGTGCTTGAATCCCAGTTAAGGCTTCCCACCCACCCCCTCTCCCCCATGCTGGTTGGAGGAAAAACCTTGTCTTTGATTTAAATAAATACAGTAACTATCATCACACAGGACATGACAAGTTTAGCATTGTCAAATATTTGAATGTACTATAAGCGTATGCATTAATGTCCTCCTTATGATGGAATGATCTATGACTATTTACATTGGCTGCAAATCTGACTGTCTGAGTACAAGAGAAAAAAGTCAGGCCAAACATCCTATCCAGCTTTTATGCTACTAATTTAAAAGTGCCATCATCCCCCCAAAAATATGTTTCTGAGGTAAGCAATCCCTACAGGATCACCACAGCAAGTATGTTTTTATTGTAAAACTACTCTTTGGAGTGATTCAGTTAGTGGGAAGTCCTTCTCAACACAGTTACAACAGAGTTTGGCCTTGCAATATATTTCAGTTTTGGCCAAATTCCGGGAGCACTAGACCAAGGCTCTAGCAAAGTTCAAGAACATGCCAAGAAAACATCATTAATTCCTGTCTATGCAGCAAGGACATCCCACATATTATCCGTATAAGTTGACCAATGCTACCCAAATGGTTGTCTTTCAGGGCACTGATCTAAGTGGCATCACTAACAAAATAACTGCTATGGGGCCTGAGAAAGGTGAAGCCTGGAAGAGACACCCATTCAGTTTAACCCACACAATACCTGAAGGGAGGTGCCAGAAGAACAGGTAACATCTTCCTTAATTAAAGTGGCGTAGGACTGTGGGTATCGGGAGGGACACATCTGATGACTTGGTACAATTCGGCCGTAAAAGGAAGACTGGATGCTGATGGTGGTTCTGTGTGGGCATCTCAGGGAGACGTATTCTCCGTCACAGGCATGGGCAGTGTAATTCTTTAGCATTCGTGATATATAACCTGCCAGAAAGACAACAGGAACCATCATCACTGAAAGGAAATGAGTTAATGGTAGCTTGGTATGCAGCTAATTAACTCTCGCCACACTCCTCTGAAAGAAATTATACCACTATCTCCCATTTCACAGATGGGGAATGGTCAGAAAGAGTTAATCGAGTCTGCTAGAGCGTTCTAACTAAAATGCTGCAGCGTCACATGTGTTTCCAAATGGCTGTGGGAGCACTTTAACTAAGACTTGTCGAACGAGCTTTAGTTCAAGTGCCCCCTCTGCCATTTTGACATGTGGGATGCTAAATACATGTGATGTTGCAGCATTTTGATTAGAGCTGCTGTCCAGGAGCCACTCTAATTAAAACACCCCCCGACCACCACCCCTCCAGACCACGTGTATAGACACCCAAAGAGGTTAAGTGACTTGCCCTTGGGTACATCCAAGGCAGAACGGAGAATTATTCCAGAGTTCTAGGCCCCTAGTCCAGTGTTTAGGCTGCTAGATGAAGACGTCCCACATGAGGACAGGGATTTTTGTCCTTTGATAGCATCACCTCTTTTAACAGTGAAATGGACAATTCCCTCTCCCCCACCCCTTTATGCAAAGTTTTTACAGTTTTTGGAAAGGAAACTGATTTTCTTTTTTAATAAATATATTCACAATGCATGAAAAAGGCTCAGAAGGTCCCCACAGAATTTTCTTCTCTGTTTTGACCAGGTTTATACAGGAGACCACAGAAACAAGTGTGGGGGCAGCCATGCTAGACAGGGCTATAGCATATCTGGAACAGATGGAAGATCTAAAGGCATCGAGGACAAACCGAATCCTCCTCTGGGGCCTAATGCCATGATTCTCAGACCACGGGTCCCAAGCCATAGAGCATCTCTTCAATTTAGCACCCATGGACCCCTGCACCAAATGAGGCATTTGGTTGTTTTTCATTTCAAGCAGCAGGGAATTTGGCATGTCTTTCCTGTAAGCCTGAATACTGCAATGCACGTGCTATTTCTATCAAAGTTAACAAATGTACTGTAGGGTTTTTTTCTGCTGAACTGGAATGTATTTGCTACCATTCACGTAGGGTTGCGTGTGCTGTTGGTGCTGTTTCTTTAGCACTGACAGCTCATGCGGCTTCTGAGCCATCAGAATAGGATGTCACTGGCCCAATAGCTAAACCAACACAAGTAGATGAATCCCAACATGAGCTTCCTTTATGAAGGCTGGAGTTTTTTTACTTCCTTTTTCAAAAGTCACCATTATTTAACAGTGCTACTGCTGTACCTCATCAAGGTACAGACAAAATATACCCTTCGTTCAAATCAACATACTGATTTGTGAGCATCCAGCAAAATTTGTTCAGAAATAAAAACAGTATGAGATGCAGCCCCAACAGCTAGCAGGTATCATTTGGTTGCATATGAAGAGACAATAGCATTGTTATACGAAGAAAACTTTTATCACTTGTCTGAGAAAGCTCTGTTAGTGTAAAATGAACTGCTCCGTGTTGTTTCTTTACATTTTAGAGAGCAAATGGCCCTGCACAATGTGGTTTCCTTTGTCCTGAGGTTCGCTGGAGTGAGATTGGATAGTTGCTCTCCCTCCCAAGGGAAACCAGAAAGAAAGATATGTGTTGTGTAAGTCAAATTATCACAAGATACAAACAGACATCTTATTTGTCCTGGGATAAACCATGTTGTCCCCAGACAAAAGTGTAATCATTCGGATGTCCATGTCTGCTGTCCTAGAATAAATGCTAAAAAGGGTCATGGGATAGGAAGTACTAACGGGATAAGAAGTTTATCCCAGGACATCACAAAGCGCCTCTGAAACAGTTATCCTAGGATGGCATCGTTGAAACAATGGCAGAAAAGTGACAGTACGTTCAACTGTTCGCTAAACCCTGATCAGAAGAGCAACATCTGTTCCTGTCCACAGAACCAAAGGAAAGTAGGAGCAGAAGGGGCCGCAGGGGATCATCTAGTAGTCCAGCCCCCTGCTCAAATCAGAATTATTCTTGACTAAAACATCCCAGTCAAGATGTCTACTTTGTTCTTAGAAATTCCCAAGGATGGAGAATTTCCTGGAGCTCTCTGGGTAGGCATTTCCAATGCTTAACCTCCCTCACAGGGAGAAAGTTCTTCCTAAAGTCTAACCTAAAGTCCCCCTGCTGCAACCTGAGGATTCAACACATTTTTAAAAAGGAATAAATCGTTTTGCAAGGTCACTTTACCATTCTAGGACTTCCCAAGGCCTTTGAATGTATTTGGGAGACAGAGAAGTGTTCCTTTTGCTAAGAGAAATGCAAAACTCTAGAGCTCTTGCTTCAGAGATGATACCTTTTATTAGACCGGCTTCCTCTGTGCAAAAATTAAGTTTATTTTCTACCTATGAGGACTTTTTACCATCTTCAGTTTTCCCTGAGCCTAAGGAAGGGCGTGTAATTCCAAAAGGTTGCAGAAAAAGATAATTTTTTTTTGTGATTTCTTAGTTGGATTAATAAAAGGTATCTCTGAACCATGACTTCTAGAGTTTTGCATTTCTTTTTGTCTCAGACCAATATGCTTACCAAATATACCCCTTTTACTAAGATGTAATCATGTTGTCCTCGGCTAAGCCCATCCTCTGAATATTCAAATCTTCTCTCAAGAGAACCATCCCACGGTACGCCTCCCATACCAGGATATTCAGACTCAAGGATGGCTTTCAGTCCCTGTAACAGGGCACATCACATGTTAATGCCACTCACTGTTCCTCTTTTCGATTGGAAATCTCAGGATATCTTGAGTTTGTTCAAGCTCAAGATAGAGAAAACCGTGGTTTAAGCCTTTTGATGCTGACTGGTTCATTGCAACCAAAAGGATGATTTTTGAAGCCTCCCCTAGAAGTTGTCCTCAGAGAAAGGATATTGGAATAGATAGATCACTTGGAAAGGCCACTGTTTTCATATGTAGAGGAGAAGGGGCTAGGTGTGTAACTCATAATTATTCCCTCTTTTCCCCTCCCTACCAATTTAGGAAAAGCACTTTTGAAAATGCCAGCAGCTTCTTCTTTATCCAGTGGCTCATCCTTCCATGCTTTGAGGTTAGGAAAGTTAACATCTGAACTGATTTTAGCAGTATGATCTGGAAAGTCTGGAGATGATATGCCACAGGCCTCCAACACTACATTCATTTTTGGTGATTTTTTTTTATTGACTGAAATTTAGAAAAGAGCCCAGTGTCAAACCCCTGGGGATGTCACTAATGATGCTGAGATACCAAGGGGATAGATACCTTATAAATACACAAAAAGGGGGCAAGAAACACTTTCTTCTCTTTCCTTAGGGGATACCATATTGTTCGGATTACAGGTTGACTTTTGTCCTCCAAAAAGCAGCAGTCTCAAGAAACTAGAGATGAAAAAGATTTTACTTAAATCACCTTATCTATCCGTTGTTCCTTGTAGAGTATATTTAATCAGCCGCAAAAGCTCATTACCTGGAATAGAAATGACTCAATTATGAAAACCTAACCTTCAAGACAAAAGATAAAGTAATTATTAGTAGGCTTCCGCTATTTGCTGACGGTGGACAGAGTTGCCATGACAATTTTCTTCTGTAATGACCTGAAGTTCTGGGACTCTAGAAGCACTGCAGGTAGATCCTGGGCACTTCGAAGGCAAGAGGTGATTAAGAAAAACAGGCTTGCTGCAGCACCACTGGTTCTCCTTTGCAGAAGTTTTGCGTGGGGAAAGCAGCGTTGCCAGCTCTCAAGATTGCATAAGGAAACTTGCTATATTTGAGCTTCTACTGCAGATCCCAGCTTCTGGAGGCAAGGGATTAGGCAGTGATCTCAATATTTAAAAATGTTTTCAGAGAAACTGTGAAAATGTGCTCCAAACCAGATGAGAAATAAGAAAACCCAAAAACATTTAAAACCCCACAACTGGTGATGACATGGGGTAGCAACAGCACTTTTTGTACTAAGGGACCCCAAATCTTGCACTCTTAGTTTATTCTGCATTGGAAAGGAGAGGAGGTAGAAGGGAATGGATTTGTTCCTTTTGTTTCAACATTCCTAAAATAACAACTCCACTGGCGTGATGCACTATGTTTTCCTTTCGTTCAAAGAGCTTTTGTCAGACTTCATAGCTGGGATTCACATTCCACGGAGAAAATAGCAAGGAAAAGTCCTGCCATGATTTTTTTTTTTTATTTATGTAAAGAAAAAAGAGGAAATATCCCTTTCATCCATAACATTTAAAGGGAGTTTTCTCAAGCCATGAGTTTTTGACTCATCAAATAACTACTAATTAGTAATAAAAAAACCTTCCTAATTAGTAGTAAATAACTACTAACTGCTTATAATAAATAGTGGGGGGAGGGGAAAATCGACAACAATTTTCACCACTACAGACCTGCCTCTAGGGAATTGTTCCTTGGTTCTCATGTAACCCCCAATTCAAACTATGTAGCACATACGTTGACCATGGTACAATAGGGTTTTATAAAAGACACCATGGATCATTATACAGTTATCACAAGCCCTGCCATAACCCTGTATGCATTCCTGTGCAGGGTACTTTGAAACCAAAGCAGCTGATGGAGTGCTTCACAAAAGTGCATGTAACCCAAGTTATATCACACTAGTTTTTCCTCAAGCAGATACAGAACCACACACACGCACGCACACGCACCCCTTTATAAACTGTATTCACTGATTTATAGTGTTTTGTGACCAGTGACTGCATTTTCCTGTTTCCAACAAGCAAAATTCCAGTTTCACAGAGCTATAATGCATGAGGCCACTAAGAGCACCTCATCAGCCAGTGCCCATTTCTCCTTTACCAAGAAAAATCTTTCATGGACTGACAGTGTAAGGAAAAAAAAACACTTGTGCCAAGACAGCTCTACTGGCCCAATTTAGAAACAGTCTGGCAAACCCTTACCTTCACAGGAAATACATGATTGTTCCTCCTAGCCTTTAAAATAGTATGAAAGAAACCACAGAACTTCATCCAAAACTTTCTGTATCAAGCCTATTCCTCCTATCCAAGCTGCAGCTCATCTTTGGAAAGATTTTCAGTCTTGATTTAAAGACTGAAAGCAAGCAAGGCACCAACATGTCCTCACCATTAAAAATGAACCCTTCACTTTATTCCTTTATCTATCTCCAGTTTCAACTGGATCTTGGCCTGCCGGGTAACAGAGCTGTCCACTGTCAAAAGCTTCTTTTCCAGACTGGTGCTTAAACTGTCATTGTGTCTCATACCCTTCTTTAGGATGAACTAAATCAGTGGTGCTCAACCTAAAACCTATGGGCTTGATCCAGTCCCAGAAGCAACTGGATACAGCCAACAGCACAGAGAATCAGTGGTGAGCAACTTAGCTTAGCACATCCCTTTCCCTGCCCTGTACCATGCTGCTGATTCCCTCTGCAGCCGGAAATAAGCTCTTTTCATCTCTCCCTCCCCACCTCCTTTCCTCTAACATTAGCAGCCACCTCTCTACATGCCCCCCCACAACACTCCCCTACCAGAGGCAAATAGTGGCCCACTGTGTAGCTGAACCATAGTCATAGGGTGCATCTACACATTGCCTTATGGCGAAGTAGCAACATGCTGCATCGCCGTACAGTGTGCTACAGCCATGTAGCAATCATGTGTCTATACGTGATCGCTAGCTATGTCATTGTAGTAGCGCACTCCCCGGGTATGGTGTGCTGTGACGATAAAGTAGTGACAAAATTTACCTGTGCACCGTGCACACAGCACAGATCAAGGCCCCCGCAGTGAGGGAGGGAGTGGGGCACAGGCAGGGACAGGGGCTGGGGTGAATGGGACCCCAGCCCCATTCATCCCAGTGTGTGCACAGATTGGGGGGGCACATACCTCCCGGGCTTCCACCCTCCCAGGGTACGTGCAGCAATGGGAGTCCCCACCCCCCTCTCTGCACCCCTGGACAAGCCACCCAGGCTCCGACTATCCCATCACCCAGCCTAGTTGGGGCCCCATTCACCCCAGCCCCTGCCTCTGTCTGTGCCCTGCTCCCTCCCTCACCACGGGGACCTCGATCTGCCCCCTCCTCCAGCCCTTTCCCCTTTGCAAAGTCGACTGGTACTTGCCTGCTGGGCTGGGCAGTCAGTGATCCACATGCCGGGCTGCAATCGCGTCCCTCACCCCTGCTGCAGCCACCTGGAGCCCGTGGCTGGACTGCCCTGAGGCCCTACCCACTGTCCTGCGTCTGGGGGTGCTGAGCCCAGTTAGCCCCAGGCTTCCCCCGCCTATGTGGATAGACTGCTGGAGCCAATTATGTCTCTGTTATATTATGGACAGAGCTGGTAAAAGAAAAAAATGGGTTTACATCAAAGGTTTTCAGGGGGGAGGAAGTGTTTTAAATTTATCCATGAAAGTATCCAACATCTTGACAAAATAATGCTTCCGTTTTGTTTCAAGTTTCTGAAATTCAAAGGTTTTCTTGACTAGTTAGCTCTTGACACCATTTTCACCCTCTTATCCCCAAAAACAGAGGGTGGAAGAGGAAAAGAGGGGAAACAAACCATTTTTATACTTTTAGACAAAATTAAAAAAAAAATTTTTACAAACAACAAACAAACCCAGAAAATATTAGAGAAAACATTCAAATTTCTTTTGAAACATCCTTTTTTCTTTTTTTGCCAGAAAAATTTAATCAAAACGCTGATCAGCTGTAATTATGAATATATGATTCCAGGATACATTTAGCTGAACAACTCAATTTGATAGGCAGAAAGCTGTATACTTAGAAGCAACTGATTTTCCATCATCTGAAACATATTAAGTCAATACAAACCAACTTCCCTTGTCCCTACATTATAATACGGTTAGTGCTACATATGGGATGGAGTCTTTCAGTTTAGTGCTTGTATTTCTAAGATCTATAAACAGTTTAAAAATCACCAGTCAGGTTGTCGTTTCCTATATTTCCCAGCAAGGGGTGTTTGCATGATTAAATTCCTTTTAAATATTTTTGAGGTAGTGGAACAAAAAAGAGGTTTTACCAATAGGGACATTATTCAAATACTTTACTGAGTTCAGATGATATTCACCCAAGATGCCAAAGCAGCCTTGTTCTTCAGACATGCTATTAACTGGTACTTTCCAACGTACTTTTTATGCTCCCAGCAGTGATGTGACTAATGTGTCATTACAGCTGTGCTGACCTGGTAGAGTAAAATAACATGCCACTAAGATATGATAGACAAACATGGCTGGAAACGTGACCTGCATCCAGGCTTCCAGCCAGAGCGAGTAACTCAATGAGTGTGCTTCGTGCCAGGCAATCTCACCGATAATCCTGTGGTTGAAACAGTAAAAGCAGCGCTCTGATATCACAGAGAGCCTAATACGTGCGCACGGAGTTTGTTTTGCTTTGTTACTATTACTCCAGATAGAAACTTGCCATTGTAAAATACTGCAGGACAATTTATTTTCACTCCAGCTTCACTCTCTTGCCCATTTTCCGATTTACAGTATTGCTAGCCATACAGTCTCACTGGAATGCACTATAACAACAGCAAATAGCTCTGGACAGAGCTAGTTTAGGGTTTTGCTCAAAGGGGCAGCACCTACCCTCAAAGTTTGAATAAGGTAAATGCACAGCAGTATTTGAAAAAGTCTCTGCCCTGCTGCTCGGTGTCATAGAGGTGCAGTGAGAACTGGATAACTTGAAGGGCTCCAAATCAGATATGGTAGCTTTCACTTCGAGGTTTCTGGCTTACATCCAATTCATATCAATAGCATGGATTATTGTGGTAATTCTTTCAATCTTTTGTGAAAAACTGCTATAAAATTTTAAAATAATCATTACCTGTCCACAGACGGTTAGAGCCATCCCACAGATGGTTTTAATAGGTAATAATTTTGGTATCTCTGCTGCACAGTTCTAGCGGAGAGTTTCAAGACCCATGGAAAAGATTTCATTAGTTTTTCACTTTTCATATTAGGTGGTTTTCTTGACAAGCCAGCTCTTGGGACTCTATAACTGCGTGACAATCTTAGATTTTATTTCAAAAAAGAAAAAGGGCAAAGCTCCTAACCCTCATGCCTATGGAGAAAAACTTAAACACACAAACCAAGGACAACTTGAAGGATCAAAAACCAAAAGGCAAATAAAGGGAATCCAAACATTTTTCCTACTTGTTTTAATTTTAATTTTGTGGTTTTGCAGCCAGCCTCATAATTTTTTAAAGCTTTGGCCATACTAAATGCTATAGGATCTGAGAAACGTTCACATAACTTCTGTTTTAGTGCCACAAAGTGACAGAGCAGGAGACATGGTTCTACGACAGGGATCTCTGGTGCACTGAGGGTCCAGTCTCACGCATTGAGATGATGCACCTCTGATCCTCAGACCACGACTTGTGAGCAATGTGCTGCATGTGAGACCCTCTGATGATGCTCATGGCCACCAGAAATGTTGCTTTCCACACATGCATTTTCTTCAGGCTGACAAGAAAAGCATTTAGATGTTGCCTACGGTGCATTACCATCTTTGTGCTGTTTCCCAAGGTCAGCAAAAATTGGCTACCACTGCTCTACAGCTAGAGAGATCATCTGGGTCAGTGTGCACTCCTGAACTTGTTGGTGCCAGGCCACATCAGGTCCCTCTTACAACCCGACCCTCTTTTGTCCTGTTTCATTCATCCTATCACAGGCATAACAAACTTTTATAGCACTTTTCCTTCACTCCTCTTCTGTATGTGTATAACAATAGGGCCTGATCCCTACACCCCCAAGTAGAGTCCTTCACCCCTTCAGAGTCCTCCTGATGTCACTGAGCCAGCAGGAAGGGTCTACAGGTAGTTAGGAAAGCAGATGTGTCTTCTTGATACCTGTGCTGCAAGGACCTAACATATGTTTCATTACTGTAAAATAAATGCATGAGTTAGCTCAGTGATTAGTTTAACTCTTGTGTAAGGGGATCCACCCCCTGCTTGGACATAACTCGTACCCCCCTCCGTCAGTTAGAGAACCCCCGAACTAGACAACGGCAGCAACTGGAAGTCATTAATAGTTGTTCAGCGGCCTGTATAAAATAAATTGGTGGGTTCTTTATGGTTGCTTTGGGTGGCCCCGCCACACACTTTGTACACCTTGGCGATGATCTCAGCAGAGGACTGAATGGGAGCAGAAACCAAACAGTAGGTGGTCCCCCAAAACACAACACAGACCCGTGGGCCGGGCAGCGTGGGGAAATGCACATTGCTGCTGCACACGCTAACTTCTCTGGGGGTTTCACTCCTCCAGGCTGGCAGCTTGGCATCTTTCCAGAGTGCTAAATTCGTTTGAAAGTAAAGGAGCCAACTGACCGCTCTACGCTTCCATGCAATATCCTCTCTCTCCCAAGATGATTGATGGGGCCCGCAAGTATTTCCTGAGCTTTTTAACATTCCACACACAATTGCTCTAGGTTGTGCCATTTAATTCTGCCCATGTATTTCAACAGAGGGAGGGGATGCCAAAAGCCAGAGCAAAATAGGAGAAAGCACAAAGTCTACCTTTATTAAAATGTCACTTGTGCAGACAGAATTTTAGGCTATTTAAATCCCGGAGTAGAGGAATCTTTCCTTGCTAAGCATGACTTCAACATACTGCAAATGAGATGCTGTGGGTAAAGCAGTGGGCAGCTCCTTGAAGCCCTATTTCCTTGTCTGCTCCAGTGGCAGCCTCTACCACTCAGCTACCAGCTCACACACAAAGGGCTACCGGTGCAGGAAGTAGCTCTCTGATGAGCAGAGCTTTATCTCTGCTCTCTTAACACACAACTTAGCCATGACAGCACAAGTCTCAGCACTACCAGTAAAACCCACTCTACCCCAAGGAACACAGTCTCCCAGCAGCTGCAAGGGGGAAAAGAAATGAAGAAAACAGCACAGCGAAACACTGAGCTACATAATTATCCCAGACAATAACTGTTATGATAGAGTTAAGGCCAAAAGGACGTAACTTAGGGTACAACATAAATGGATGTTGTAATGAGCCTAAAACGAGACACTATAAACTCAGGAAACTCAGAGTGAAGATTAAACCTGAATGAAATCCAAACAGCTAAAAAGGTGTAGAAGGGAAAGCCAGGATACACAAGGAATTCAGCCCTGTAGCACCACCGTTACCTGACCATAAGATCAAGACTGATGGATCTACTTGTAATATCAGACCAGATTAAACAGACGTTAGCTTTTTCTCTCCTGGATTTCTTCATGCATTTCCAATATCCTTTTATTCCCATCCTTTATGCAACCACAGATTGAGAACATTCATTGTTCCCAATGAGCTAGTATGTTCATAAAAGCATAAATAACGTGTTCCTTTCACAGGAAAGTCCCATCTTTTGAAAGTATTCCCCAGTCAAAATCAGATGATAGAACTGAAATATCAGATCTTGTCATCGAAAGGAAAAATTGAAGAAATTTTCAGTGGAAGTGTTGAAAGAAGAAAAGAAACAACATTATTAATCAAAATGATTTTTCCATTACAAATTAATATTTGGAAAGTAAAAAAAAAAGAGACTTATGAACTGTCATAACAATAATTTTATTCTTAAATGTCAATTCAAAAGGAAATACATATGCTCCCTATCAAAAATAAAAGTTGTTATAATGGATCAAACATCTCACTTTTAATACAGTTATGTTTTCTATTGAGAAAATGTTTTGGTAGAAAAATTTGAATTTGAAAATGTGAATGTAGCCAAGATCTCCCTTATTCTAACCAAAGCAATGAGGATCCCTAAGCAAGAATCAGAACCCTGTGATGCCAAGAGATGTAAAAAGCCTGGACAAAAAGATGGTCCTGTAAACACGGAGGTGCTCTGTACTCAGTGCTACCAAGAGAACTGGTAGTGGACAGCCCTTTTGAAGAGTATATCTTTGCAGAAAGCTCTGCAATAAACCAGTATTCCTCAATCACTGCTGACAGAAAAACTTCCAAAATTTAAAGCAACCACAGGGAAATACTATAAATAAAATATTTTACATATTATAGTATTGTTGGAGTAATGCAGCCATGATGCTCCAGGAAACATGCGAGAGAGCAGGATTTCAGTGGGTGATATCTTATATTGGACAGCTGCACAGTTGGGATGGACTTAGACAAGCACTTGAATGCAACGTTCCCAAAGAAGAGCGTGCTGTATGCAAAAGCTTATCTAAGTCCCTTGCAACCATTCAATAAGAGATACTGCCTACAGAAATCCCTGCCTCCCACACACAATATTATAATAGGGTGACCACCCATCCCTATATATATTTGGGTGGGACAGTCCCAAAATATGAGCATCAAGTCCTGGTCCCAGGCTGAATGACTCCGGGACAGCATTTGTCCTGGATTCCCCTTGATGCAGTCAACTATTGCCCCAGTACCATGTGCAGGGATCCAGGTTTTCCGTTCACCGCAAGAAAACCGCAGAAAACAGCGGGCGTCCCCTTGCAGGCTGCCACAGTCCCACCCCGCAAGGGGTTGCTTGGGGCTGGAGTGAGCGAGAGGCAGTGAGCACCATGAACACGTGTGCGCGTGCATATGCACATAGCCGGGAATACAGCCCCAGCTGCCTGCAGATAAGTCTATGGGAGGGCATAGGCAACGTGGAGGGTCTGGGGGTGTAGACTGAGGCCCCCACGGTGAAGGAGGGAGTGGGGCAGGGTTGGCAGATGGGGCTGGGGGCACTGGCCAGCTGGAGCAGTGCATGGGGCCCATAGGGCCAGTCACGGGGCCCGGCCAGGGAGTGGGACACAGCTACAGGCGACTTGTCCAGGGGGCAGCGGAGGGGCAGGTATCCCGCCTCTGCGTCGTGAAAAGGTGGTCACCTATATTATATACTAGCAAACTGCCCGTCAAGAATGACGGGCGGGTGGCAGGGACAGAGCACCACCACCCACCGCCCCGCGCTGCTGCCACTTCACATCCAGCCGTGCACAACCCCTCCTCCCCACACTCTGTGTCCATCCCCCCCACACACATCTGAGATGCACACACACCCAGCCACACATCACACACACACTCAGCCACACACCACACCCACCCAGCCACACCCCCACACTCATCCAGCCACATGCCACACATCCACCCAGTCACACGTCACACACACACACAGTCACACACCAAACACCATACACAGCCAGCCACACGCCACACACACACACACCACACACACAGCCACACACCGCTCCCCCACACATGCTGCCACACACCACAGACACACATGCACCACCACACACAGCCATGTGCCACACACATACACCCAGCCACACGCCACACAACCAGCCACACACCATGCACGCACACACCTAGCCACGTGCCACACGCCACACACCCACACAATGCACACACCCAGCCACACACACAGCCACACGCCACCCCCACAAGCAGTGCCACACACACGCTACCCCCACACAGAGCACCACACAGGCTGCCACTTGCCACACACTGCCACACACACATGCCTTGCTGCCCGGCCCGCCCAGTGGCAGGCCTCACGTGGCATCATGACACTGTCAAAGCAGCCGCAGCGAGGCAGGGAGCAGAGGCAGAGCCGAGGCCGCAGCTGCAGCCACCCCTGCCCCGTGCACAGACCGGGGGCCATGTGCTCCCTGGCACCACCTCTGGAGGAGCCGCTGGGCTCCAAGTGCCCCATGGCCCAGCCCAGCTTGGCTGGGGCCCTATTCACTGTGACCGGGGCCTTGGCTGGGCCAGGTCAGGGGGCAATCAGAGCCCAGCGGCTCATGCAGGGTCACAGCATGGAGGAGCCGAGGGGGCGGTGCAGGCCTCCCCTCACCTCCCCAGCACCCCCGCAGCACATGCTGTGGTGGGAGCTGACCACCCGTGCCCCTGGAGGAGCCACTGGGCTCCCACGGCCCTATGACCCAGCCCAGCCTGATTGCAACCCCGCTCCTGCCAGGATCAGCCTGGCGCAGCCTCAGTCCCAGTCCCCCTGGCCCTTCTGGTTGCAGCGGCAGTGGCAGCAGCTGTGGCGCAGGTGCCAGCTCCTCGCCCCCCCTGCCACAACCCCCGCTCCCCTTCCCGCTCTGCACTCCCTTCCCTGCCAGCTGCTGGGGGCCGGGGGGGAGAAGCACGGCACGTGGCAGTTCCGCCCACTCCCCTGAGCCTCAGGGCAAAGTTGTGCCCTCGCCTGCCAGAGCCAGCCAATCAGCGCCCGCCCTCTGGGTGGTGCATGCACAGTTGGCTCTGAGTGTTACGGACAGACAGACACACAGACAAGGATTTTATTGTATTAAACTATATATTCAAATAAAGACTATGCACAAAATATTGCCCTGTTAAAACTATATGGGAAGAAAAGAGGTCTAAAGTAATCTGGAGCCTAGCTATCCAAAGGGCTAGCATGGTTAAAACATCAGTTTCTGCAGCCAGTGCCAAATTAGGAAATAACATGGCTAGCATCACATCTCACAGTCCTTACTCTCCATCCCAAATGACCAGGTACCCATTTACAGTTGGCTTGGCTATGGGCAACCTTTTGGCACATGTCCAGGGCAGGTTCTTGGTGAACTTCTAGCACCTCAGAGTCCACAGAAAGACATTGTGGCTGCTCCACCACCACATCCCAGGAAGCCTGATGCATCTGTGCTATTCTGCTATTAAGAGGACGATGGATAAGCATTTGACAGGGACGAAGATAAAACACCAGATAGTAAATTTCTTTAAAAACATAAATTAAAATTAATTTTAATTCATAAACTAGTGAACAGATTTGCCTGGAAATTCTCAGGAAATTCCTTCTGCGCTTCCTGAAAGTATGCTTTAATTTGGGAATGGGTATACTATATTTTTCATACATAGCCAAGTGGTCAAATCCCTGCATGGTGGACAAATCTCACTTCAGTCTGGTCTATGGGGATGCAGCCAACTCCTCTACAATGCAATGCTCGTCATTTCAGTTGCCCAGACAGCATTCACTGATTCCAGCATAAGCAGCTTCTCTCTCTCTCTCTCTCTCCTGTTTGCTCAAAGAGTCTTCCCCTAAACAAACTCCTTACACAAATAAATCAGCACTAAGCATGGGCAGCCCGAGAGCTTTATAACTACTTAACATAACAATTCAATCAACAGGAAGTGTTCTCTAAAAACAAAGTGATAATAATTTTGGCTTAATAGCAAGAGTAATAATTTCCCCTAATAAGGGCATGTCTAGTGCTGCAATGGTACCAGTATAACTCTCCATGATGTGACATGGAATGACACCAGTATCATTGTAGCAGTATAATTATACCAGTACCCTTCTGCTGTCACAACCCATAGTGTTGGTTTACACTTCCAGTTCCATCACCCATTAAGACCTATAAACTAACATGTAAATAAAGCCCTTTTGACCCCCCCCCCACCATGACAGTCTTCTCTGTCAAAAAATGAAACCCCAGAGATCATCGCCACCCAGATTTAAGGTCCAATGGAAATGAGTCTAGTTAAGAAAACAAACCTAAAGCGCTGATTCCTTCAGCAGTTGCTGTTAGCAGCTATTGAACCAGAGGTTAATATCTTGAACAGGACGTACCCCTGTGTGCAGCTGACTCCAAGGGTATGTTGATGCTAAACCTTTTTTAAAAGACTCTTGGGGTCTTTTGGCAAGGGACTGACAGCTCTTCTGCACTTCCTGGCCCGATCACATCACATTAAGCTAAAAACAAGATGGTAAAAGCATCCTTTGAAGGAGCTGCCAAAGACCAATCGATCTGTGCATTGCTCAGGCAATTAATCAATACAGCATTATGCAATCAGGGCTCAGTGTCCATTTATCTCCCTCAGCCCACAGTCATCATAAGCAGGGATCCAGGTATTCCATTTCCCATGGGAACCAGAGAAAAACGCAGATTTTTCATTTTAACAAAGAAACACACAGATTTTTCACTTTTGCAAAGGGCCCTCTGCAGTATGGCAAAGTTGCAGCCTGCAAGGGGCTGGGGGCGCAGGAGCAGGATGGGCAGACAGGGGGCACCATGTGCACATGCATGTGCATGAACATAGGGGCCAGGCAGCCAGGAGAGCAGCTCCAGCAGGTAAGTCTGGCTGTGGGGTGTGGGCAGGACTGAAGCCCCCATACAGTGGGAGGGAGGGAGTTGTGAAGGGCTGAGGTTGGGGCTGCTGCCCAGCTGGTCAGTGTGTGGTGCTTGGGGCCCAGGGCCAGAATACATGGCCACAGGGCTTCGGCAGGGAGCAGGATGGAGCTGCAAGCAGCTTATCCAGGGGGCAGAGGAGAGTGGAGGCTGGCTCCCAACTGCTGCATGCACTCCCAGGGGAGCATGGGGGACACATGCCCCCCAGATCTGTGCATGGGGTGGAGGCGGGCTGCCCACTGCAGGCTGGGGTTCCCTGTCTGCGGCCCGCCCCGAGCCTCTGCAGCCCAGTGGGTGGGACCCAGCACTGCAGGGCAGAGTGATACTGGGCAGAGAAGCTCCTTGCCATTGCAAACCCTGTGCTGCCCTGGCAAAGCGCCCTCTGCCCTCCTGGCAGCAGCGGGGACAGGGGTAGCAGCACAGGGTTGTGCCCTTCGCTGCTGCCAGGTGGGCAGAGGGCACCTCACTAGGGTGGCACGGGGCTTATAGCATCAGCAAGGAGCTTCCCCACCCAGCCCCACACTGCCCTGCCATGCTGGGTCCTACCCATGGGGCAGTGGAGGCCCCAAGGGAAGGGCAGCAGGATGGGGAGCCCAAGCCCACAGTGGAGAGCCTACCCCTCCCCCTCCACAGGCTCCACTCTGGTCACGCCCCCTGCAGGGGAGGTGGAACCGGGCTCTGCGCTCTGCTCTGCTGCAGCAGCTGCCGCTTCCCATGGGTGGCAGTTGGGGCTCAGATGATGCCATGTGGGGCAGGGGGTGGGGACCCGGATCCCTGGCCCCATAGCCCTGGCAGTTAGGGGCCTCCTCTGGCAGGGCTGCAGGAGGGTTGTGGGTGGGGAGCGAGGGGCACCAGCAGGGCCGGGGGGCTGTGGCTTGGGAATGAGGGGACTGGACCTGCGTTCTGGTGAGCAAAGGGAGCAGAGGGAGCTCTGATTTTCCATGATAAAAAACCTAAAATCAAACACCAAAATGTATAGGTATTTAGAACTTATTTTATTATAGTGATTGAGGCACTGGTAGGCTTCCAGATTGCTTTAAAATTGTAAATATATCAATAAAACTATGTTCAACTGATACCTGTATATGTAGTGGTGTTTCATTTTAATCACAGATTTTGGGGGGGGGCATCAGAGATTTTACTATTTTTATCAGAGAATGTGTGGGTTTTTTAATCGGAGAAAACCAGGTTCCCTGGTTATAAGTGTCCTTCATGCATGAAGAGATTTCACCGGTATCTGCAAAGTCACCTCAATGCCTCATTCACAACCCTCCTTTGCCATGATGCCTACACAACACTCATCAGGCATCTGGTGCACCAAGAGCTTTACCTACCAAAACTCAAGTCTATCAGGTGCATAATACTGAAAGACTCTGTGAATGTAAACAACACTCAGCCAAGTTACACATAAACTGGTTTAAGTGATCAGAAACTGGTTTAAACCTGTAACAGAACAGATGCTCAGTGCACATAAACCAGTTTCAAAACGTCTGAGACTGGTTTAAGATAAACCTGGCTGAATGTAGTATCAGACTTAACTGATTCGGATCAAAACAGTTTATGAAACTTTTGTCCTAGACCCCTTCCTGGTTCAAGTTAAATCACAGTCCTCCAGCATCCCAGCATGCTTTCCAGCCCTGGGCTGGGCTGTCTGCTCCAGCAGAGAAGGGTTAGGGAGGAAGGAGAGAGAGGCAGGGACTTCCCACCTCTCCCCACCCTCCCCAGGCAACCCCTGGCTGGGCTCTGGGGCCAGGAAGGGGGATGAAACCCCATTCCCCAAGTACAAGACCTGCCCTGCCACTAACCTTACTGAAAGTTACTGCTGACTGCAACTGTGGACTACAAATCCCAGAGGCACCTGGAAGGAGGAGGAAGAAGTGATGAGCAACCCTGAAGAGTCATGATGCTGTACTGCAAAACCCAGAGACCTTGGGAGCAGCAGGAAAAGGAAGTGCCAAAGAGCCATTCTCTAGTGCTCCCTGGCTTCTGGCCTGAGTCGCTGCAGGCATGTGGCTGCATTTCCTGAATCAAAGGTAAATGTGTGTCCAGTTGTTTTTCAGTTTAATCTTTCCTGCTTAGACTAACCTACAAAGACTGAATCAATTCAGCCATCGGCTTTTTGACTGTCTGTACTTAGCCATACTGACTATATAACATTGCCACTATAACATGCAGCATAAGATTCCAGAAATTATCTCCAATCAGAGATGGATGGTGCATTATTACCATTTTAAGTAAGCACTTATTTCCATGTGAACAGGCAAGAAGAAGAACACTCTTCATGCTTTTTGACAGTCAGATAAACAATTGAAAGAGACCCCAGAGGTAATTAAGAGGCCAGGAGCTGAAGCAGTTGCCTCTCCACTTGAGAATACAGAGATTAAATGATGTTACTGAAAAGCATGGAAAGTCAACAAGCTGCACAGCTGGGAGAGAGTCCTCACAGACTGAATGGCTGTGCCTGCAGCCAGCACTTGAGAAATGAATGGCTTCTGAACTCTGGTAACTTATGATATTGCTCCATCTTTCCCTGAATAAACTGGGCCAAAACTGTATGGTAAGGCATCCAGTTAACAAAGACCACGTAGCCCAAAATAATCAATCAAGTCTTTAGTTACTCCAGTATTATCTACTAACAACAACACCCTCCAACAAAAAGGAGAAATAATACAAGGTGTTGGACTACTCTTTGCTGCTTCTTAGCTTTTTTTGTTATGATTTTATTTTAAGCTACAGATCTCCAGGAAAGCAAAAATTGTAATTAAAGATGAGAGGCCTATCCATTAGGGCTGTGCAAAGTTTCGGGTGCCGATTATTCGGAGGAGATTCGGCCCAGTTCAGTGGCTGAATCTCCGAATCCGAATCAAATCAGGAGACCAATAAAAATGTCTGAATCGATTCAAAGCTCTCTGAATCAATTTGGAAAAGATTCAGAGAGCTTCGGAGATTCGGGCAGACCCCGCTCACTGCCACAGGGAGCTCGACCCGAACTCCGTGCCGGTAAGTAGAGGTGGGGGGGCTAAGGAGGGAATAAAAAAAGAAAGCCCTAAACTCACCATCTCTGGCAGTGGTGATGGGAGCCTCTGGGGGCTCATGGCAGAGCCCCCCATGCAGTGCAGGGCAGTGGGGGGCAGCAGGGATCACCCCCACACCTGGCAGCATCTGGTGAGCGGGGGCTTTTTTTTTTAAAGAGCCAGGAGCTGGGGCCAGGCAAGGCAACCATTGACAGGGCTGGGCAAGCGGGCGGGGGATGCGGCCTGTTTGATTAGGAGATTCGGCCAAACAGATTTGGGACAGTGATTCAAATGAAATCACTACCCTCCAAATTGACTGAATCTGAATCAAATACTAGCCGCTTCACACAGGTTTACTACCCATTATGGATATACCCAGGCATACACAGTATATACCCAAACCAAGGCATTTAAGAGTAATTCTGGACAGAATTAACACAATGGATTTTTCTTGCAAGGACTGAACTATGTCGTTTCTTTCAAACACAAGTAATGAAGTTTGAGAGAATGATACAGGATTTGTTACAGGATACAGGAGCATGTCTATAGTCCCAATTATTGGTGGTATTGGTGAATTATAATGTCATTTATACAACAGTCCAAATGCCTCTCCATCTTGCAGGAGCATTTATCTTGATTTAACTGTTTTAGCTGCATTTCCAATCGTGCTACAATTTTGTGCAGCAGCCTTATTAAAAAAAAACCAATTAGGTCCTCAGTGCACTACAAGATGGAAGTCAGGTCTGTGACAATTCATCCACAGGATCTACTTGTTAACAGTGTGGTCTGTATCATAGGTGCTGCCTAGTGGCCTTCCGGTTGGAAGTTACATGGATCGCCTCCCCTTCCCATTCAGAATCATGCCTCTGCTCCTCATTTCCAGTCATGTCAGACTCCTGCGGAAAAAGCAGTAATCACAATAGGAAACCAGCATGTGCTTTAGCGGTCTTTCCTGAAAGTAAGCAAGACTCCATGCATCCAAACAAACCTCTAGCCATGAAACAACATTTGGAAACCACTGCTTGTGTTTTGTCTCCGAGGTGGTCAGCCTGACATCTTTCACAAACGCTACACTCAGCTGTGCAAATAAAAGACAGTGTCTTCACTATATTATACCTGCCCACATAACACATTATAGTGCCAGGGACTTAGATATTAGAAAGTGGGTCACAGAGGTCTCCTAGAATTATCCACATCTAAGAGAAACTCCTCTCCTCGTGTCTAGAGATTGTGGCAGAGGGTAGAGGGCAGATGGCCATTCATGCACCTCCTTCTCTCCTACCCGTAGGGTTCCCTCCAACTTCCAAAGTGTGAACAGAAAAGTAGACAGAGAATGCCAAGGTTTCTTTCATTTCATGTCTTCTTCTTCAAATTTGTGGTGCAACACACAGTTGCACATCCGCTATGTGCAGTTTAAAGTGCTACAAACTACACGTGCATGCTCACCTAGACGTGCTCCACCTTCCCAAACCCGGGGTTAAGTCCTTGTCTGAATTAGAAAACTTGCACCGGTGTAATTAGAATAGGTGCATGGGTGTAACTTTACTGATTAAGTTACATCACTTCAAGTTTCCCAATACAGGCAAGGTCTAAAAGTAACTTGAGCTTTTAGTCATGTGGCTTTCCTGAAAATAACAGAAACATGCCCTGTCATCCTTCAAATTAATTTTTAAATACCACTTTACATGGAGACATTCGAAAAAAAATCAGTAAACTGAACATACAAATGATAGGCAGGACCTAATACATTTTGACAGCTGCCTTTAAGCAAATCAAGCATCACAGCAGTATCTTGACAGTTTGACAAGAGCCTACTTGGCCCTTTTGTCTTTGAGGGCTGAGAACACCAGTGCCAAACAGGCATTTCTCCCCTGCCCCTATTTCAGAAAACAGACCGTAAGAAGTCTACAAGCATAGAAAGACTTGGATCCCAGGAATATAGAGAACTTCATTTAAAATAGGATGAGTGCCAAAAGTAAAGGCAAGAATGCAAAGCCCCATGAGAGCTGTCGTATAGCCATCATAAAAGAGCGGACTTCTGCACAGCATTATGCGTGGAAGCTTTGGTGCCTTCATAAAGGAATGCAAAGCCTCGCTCCTTTGAATGAAGCAGATGTGAGCTGGAGAGTCACAGAATGCAATACTGTACGTTCTGGAGACGGCAGATAGCAGGTCTGAACCCCCGGTCACCCTACCGCCCCTTACACACGTTACATTTAAGACATGATTAACAGGTTAACCACACCTTAACCAGTAACTCAACCACATGTGCAAGTCAATTTAAAGCGTGATGACACAGTAAACAAGCCCTAAAGTTATTCCACGTACACTACATTATATGTGGAATACACATTATATGTGGAATAACTTTGGAGCTCATTTGTATCATGCCTTAAATTGAAGGTGTGGCCACCCATGAGCAGGACGTGTCAAAACCCCATGACCCACAACCAGATGCCAGGGTCCCTGTGCACCAGGAGCTATAAATGCCACATGTGCACCCAGCTGAGCAGCACACAGGGTTTTGACTAGGTCCCAGTACATGAGGACCCTGGCATTGGGCTGCAGCAGTCCAGTGGTCCCTGTGCCCAGTCGCGCATCCTGCCATGCACATGTAGCCTGGTGGGAGGTGCAATTACGGGCATCCCAGATCAGATCCCAACACATCTTAAACTGAATGCCTGTCAGAGGCCGATGTGAACGGCAGAGAAAAAGGAAAGCCTGGTTTCTATTATATACACAGTCCTATTAAAGGAACCAAGAATCCATGCTCCAACAGCACAGTCCCCCCTTAACCTCTTCCACAGTTTTAATACACCTTTTAACAGTCTCATGGTTATTAAGGTGGTTTTCTCCCTCACAAGTGGAACTTGAGGCTTTTGTTATTTGACAACGAGCAATAATGGAAGGCGACAGGTAGTTTTTCTGCTCACATCTGCTGAACTGCTCAGCATTGCTTTTCAGCCTTGCAACGTTTGCACTGAGTAGGTTGGGAATTGTAGAGGACTGTGAAAAATGGCTGGGTGCAGAGGAAGGGTCTGTGATATGCACCAAATGGCCAGTACAGGACCTTCTGAGACACCGGGGAGAATCTACGCAGGTGTCACCAAGAACACCTGGGCTTCACATCGCTCTGCTCCTACCCAGTGGGAAAACTCAAAGAGCAGATCCAATGCCTGATCCCAGCCCTGGGATTTTAGCTCCATTCTTTCCCTTCGGCAATATTACTCATTTATTTCTTTATACCGTTGGTAGATCTAATTTTAAGGCTAACGGGACAAGCAGCTTCAGAACAAAACTCTATGTATCTCCCCAGGATATGCAATAGCAGCGAGGCGGTTGCCCTCCTAATGACCTTAGACTGTGAAAGTGTATTTCTTCTTGCATTAGGCAGGCCTTGGCAGTTTTATGAACCCCAAGAGAAGAAAGAAAATGCGAACGCATGAAAAGAGAAAGACAAGATAAAAAGGAGTTAAACAATGAGGAGAAGCAGCAACAAAAAAAATAAAAGCAGATAAAAAACAAAAGTGAGGGAACCCACCGACACCGAGGAGGCTGGGACAGGAGGATCAACCTCCTGGATGGAAGCACTGGTCATAGAAGAGCATGCTCTTCCAATGCAAATCACCTGAAAGAGTGGGGCCGGAAAAAATAGGGAAATAAGCTTTGAAATGAGAGAGGTTCAAGAAAAAGGAAGTGGGAAAGAGAATTAGAGGAAAAGCAATGTATCCATCTGTAGGTGTTAAACCTCCCTAAACTAACAAACATATTTCCCATGCCATACGCTTCCTGAATTAAGCTCCCTCCTGAATTAAGTTCCTGACCTCAGGCTTCTCCTTTGAACAATGCTATAGGAAGAGTTGGTAACGTGGCCAATAGGAAGAAAATGCCTGGGGAACAGAGAGTGTGGGACTGGTTTTGCAAGGGGATTGAGCTGAAGCAACAAATTAAGGACTGCACAGAACTCCATAATCCTTGTGCTTCCTAACTTTTGACTTTTGCAACCTGAAATCTTTTAATAACAGAGAATGTGTGTGTCTGGACGTATGCTCTCCATATAGGCAAGTATCTGCTGGTTTTATTATTGTTCCCTGTCAAATGAAAATGGTACTCCACCTTCACAGCTGACTGATTTACAGTCATACTAAAAAAACCCAACACGAGGGGCGTCTGTGCAGCTGAACGAGGTGCTACTTATCCAATAAGACAATGCACCAGAGCTCTGCCCAGTCCTCAGCACAGTGAAAATTCATTTCAGCTCTTCGTGCTCCTCAGACAGGGGCTCCGGATGGAGAAGCTATGATGCTTAGAAACAGAAGAGGCAGGATGGGCTCTGCTTTAACCCAGAAATGTCCCATTGCACTCTGTGCTGGCCACCTCTTTGTACTTCCTTCTGTAAACAGAAAAAAAGACCTTGCCAAATCTGACTGTACTTTTTCCCTTGCCACCAGCTTACACTATTTAATTTTAAAAAAAACATTCAGGTTTACACCAAGTCATTGAGTGTAGATTGGCAACATTTTACAGAAGCAGGACATTGGTTCTTCTGCTTTACTTGTAGCAGGTTAGGGTGTTAGATCTGTGTTGTGTCAAGCTTGAGGGTAGTCTTATGTAGAGTTTAGATAATGGTTGTATGGGAATGATCCTGGCTTGGGCAGAGGGTTGGACTAGATGACCTCTGGAGGTCCCTTCCAGCCCTATTTCTCTATGACTCTGCAGGTCCCTACAAAGCCTGAACAATATGAAGGGAAGGAGGATTTTGCAAGGAGGAATACTGTCCCTTCACTAGTCCGCAATATCATAGGTCAGATACACGAGGCGTTCTGAAAAAATCAGTATAATTTTTACCGAAACATTCAGCCAACTGCATATTTGCCCGAGTTCATTCTGCAGTTATGCTGGTTCGAAGGGATGGGCATGGGAACGTGTTCAGTGGAATTCACAGTTTAATATTCCTGACATTACACCGATAAAAAGGGAAGTAACATAAGACAATGCATGGTCCACCATTATTTAGGTCCTAGGATTTGAAGCTAGTACAGGTTTCCTGCGCCAACCGCTGGGGTTAGGTTCCTGAAAGTTCCTGTGGTTGGCAAAACTGTGTCTGGAAAGACAAAAGGCTTATGGGAAAAATGGCAGGTGGCGGGCTGATGCGTGGCCACGGAAAACCGTGGTTACTCAAAACTGTATACCATGGTAGCCAAAACAGTATATAGAATATTAATCATGGATACTCAAAACCGTGGTTGGCAAAACTGTGGATGGTGAGGGAAACCTGTCCTTGGTGCCATAAGCAAGCAATAGGCAGGCATTTGGCATTAAGCAATAGGCAGGCATTAAGCAGTCTGTGTGCAGAGCTGAAGAGGGAATCTCAGCTCATGTAAGTGCCCGTTTCATCATCAAGGTGCCAGATTCAGTCCTCAGCTCTGTCAGACTTTGCTGACATCAGGATAGTCTCTTTACCTCCATTCCCATGCATAAAATGAGGCTAATCCCTAAGTGTACAGGGATATTGAAGCTAAATACAACAAAGATTTTGAGAGCCACAGAGGTACATAACAAATCAAGAGTTGTGATTATATTTAATGCCAACAGACAACAGGTCTTCTATGCCATGGAAAGGGTGACAGGGAAAGATAAACACAAGGGGAAAAGGACCGGCCTGGCACACACGGGTAAGTGGAAGCACCCAAAAGAGTCCAGCTGTAATGCGGACGCGCTCCAGGGTTTCCACCCTTTGGGTCAGCTCCTCACCTGCTGTAAGCGATGCTCCATTGATTCCAGCAGCGGTGCTGGCTGGGAGGAGCGGGGTAGAGGAGAGCAGACGTGTAACCGCATCCTTGAAGCCCTCTCTGCCAAAGCAGAAAGTGAAAACACAAAAAACTTCTTTTCCACAGGGAACTCTCCCTCTCCCTCTCCCCCTTGAAGCGGCTCCATCATTATTAGGTGCTTCTTTCAGGGAGAGAAATAATATTTGGCTTCCTTGGCAACAAAGAACAAAGAGAGAATGGAAATCCGACACTGGAATTTATTAAGCCGCATACTACACTAACCCCTTGTATAGGGGCCACAAATAGGCGAAAGAGTGGCCTCAAAGCAACAACCATTTAAAAAGGTTTTGGCAGAAAGCAATTAGTGCTGCTTCAAGTGGAGCAGTGGTTTGGACTTGGCAGGTGAAAGAAGAGGATTTCTTTTGCAGCTGCACTTTGAAGGGTTTGCTGCCTCGCATCTGTAAGCAACTGCATTTCTCAGCTAATCTATTGCTTCCAGAAGTATATCGCTGGCCCGCTCCTTATTCCAACCCAACTCCACTGTGCTGGTGGAAGGACTGCTTTATTATTTAGATTCAATGTGACTTGAGAGAATATATAAAAAACCAGATCCAAGACAGACAGGTGTGCAGAGTGATCAGCATGGTGGCTGTAATTCCCTCAGGGCATAAAATGCTGTTTGCTGAGCTTCCCATTCAGAGTCATCAGAAAGCATAGGCCGAGGTTAGAGCCAGCTGCAGGCAGAAGAGAAGCAACCAACCTCTCCAGCCTCTAAGCGAGTTCTGCCGCTCACAAGCTGGCCCACATCTAGAGGATGAGAAAGGTCTTTGCTACCAGATTAGCAACTTTCTCTTTCCACATAGTTCCACCTGCATGCACGAGGTGATATGAGCCAAGGTATTTGCAGTCCTTTTCTTTGATAAGTTTACAGTTCAGGGCTGAGATATGCAAAACCATGCAAGTGCCCATTAACATTCATAGGAACTGGGTGCCTTCACACAGTGAAGGCGCAGTAGGTATAATACAACAGAAAGCAAAATCAAGTAGACTGCAATATAACACATGACTACATCATGTACTCAAGTTAGCATAGGTCACAAGAACTGTTGTACTGGATCAGACCAAAGGTCCATCCAGCCCAATATCATGTCTCCACTAGCAGATTCTTTAGAGGACAAGTATTTTAAAATACCATGTATACAGTAAAATACAGCATACAGAGAGTGACCATTCCCAGTCACTCTCAGTCACCAGCAGTAGGTTGCAACCCCTACATGCTGAGTTTTAATAGCCCTTCATGAAATCTGCCCAATCCCCTTTTGAACCCAGTTACAGTACTGGCCTCCACAACATCCTGAGTCAATGAGATCCACATGTTCATCATGCTCCTGAACTTGTTTTAAGAAAAGGAGAGCCAGGTCAGGCTCCTTGCCCACTGTAGTCCTATGCCCATCAACGCCTGCTCCAATGTACGTAATCACACAGCACCCCACATTTCAAGATTCAACCTCTCAATGCCTTTCCTGTTTCTGCCCTGAGTGCAAGAAGAAAAGAGCTGGTCACGACATCCAAGTGAAACTTTTCCTTGAAGATGTTTACTTTTAAACCCATTCTGGTATTAAATAACACTCTCTACCTTCTCAAAAGAAGAAATAGCTTGCTCCAAGGTACAGGATATCCAACCCCCAAAGTTTTTACTGAAAAATAATGAAATTAATTAACAGATTTTTAAACCAGCACTGCTTGACTCCCAGAATAATTCCAGCCATAGAATTTCACGCAGTGTTAGGCTTGTCTCTGCTAGCACCTATTTGTTCTTCCAGAGGATGATGCTTATATCCACTTGTCAAGGCAGTTTGCCACATTGACAGACCTAACATTTCTTTAAAATGATCTTAAAACCAACATATGCTCTTTAAAAGAGTGTTGTGGAGTGCAAGTTGTCATCAGTCTAGGTAATGTTTCAAAGCCTGTCTCAGTTTTGTTCACATCAAAAATGCCCCTTGGCTAAACAAATAGTTCTGCATCACACCCAAGGGAGGTAAAAACAAGCCTTCCTGTGAGACTGAGCCCTTGGCCAACAGAATTGTCTATCCTTATCAAACTGACCGCAGGTTCGTTTAATCAAACTGTTGCTGAGGACAGTATGTTTCACCTTTGGTCCCTAAGTCATGGGAGAAACATGGCTGCATGGAAAGGATTTAGTGATCATAAATCCTCCCCAAGTATGTCTGGTCTTTGAGATTTAGTAACAGACTTGCCCTGATACTACAGTAGTGAGGGCTATAAAAAGCACTGTTAAAATATCCATATTTCTAACAGTTTTGTTATGAATGTCCCACATAATCGACTAATGCCCACATCTTTCCCAACCACTGGGCTTCATTGGCAACCTACCAGGAAAATGATCATTTCTTCTAGAGTCCAGCTTTACCAGCCTTTCCCTTATGTGCTTCCATGAATGGTCTCTCAGTGGAGATTAGAATTAGAATCAGAATTTCCAATTAAAGACTGAGAATTGCATGCTGGCATATTCTCTTCATGTTAAAATAAATACTAACTTTGAGCTGTGATATTTTCCATGTAAATCAAGGGATATCTAAAAATAGTCCCATGGTCCGGAAATAGAATGGCTGACTATAAGAAACAATTACATGATAAATAGGAGCAGCAAAGGTCAAAGAGGAACTCTGCCTTCCAGATCACTCATTCAAATGGGGTACAGGATACCAGAAACAAAAGCTGTTAGTAGTGTGGTCACAATAACACTTTTTCCCCATCAAAATATAAAGTTAATTTTATTTGAAACATGGTTTTTGTAGGTAAATTTCAAAATGACATTTTCAAAACCCCAAATCTGAAACTGCTTTTGGTTGTTGCTCTTTGGTCCTACTCTTCTCTGTTTTGCCACTGAATACAACAATATGAATTCTTTCCTTTAGATTTAAAACAATAAAGGTGCCTACCCCAAGACTGCAGTTGTCCTAACCTAACCAGTCATAAAAATACCATTGCAACTCAACAGCATTAAAAGCATCAGTTCCACATGAATATGGCATGCCAGGCCCCTAGCCCTTCATATTCCAGGAAATGTTCTGTCATTTCTGGGAGAATGCTTTCTCCAGAAATGCCACAGAAGAGACATTTCTTTCAGGGTGCAAATCATGCAATTTGGGCAATTTAGACTCCGCGCAACCCCATTCCCAAATATAGTTATAAGTATGTGTATGTATAATAGTGTATAATGGTTAATATTATCTATTGCTTTGGGATATATATATATGTATATAGTTGCACATAATTCTTTATATGTTAAATAAATTCAGTACATAGTTAAGAACCCTTTGTGTGGTGTGGTGCTATAGACAATAAATGGATCTGTACCCGAGTCACAGCATCCCACTCACAGCACTGTTGCCTACCCACCTATCACATCCAACTGAGGACAGAGCACACCTTTGGGTGTACTTGGGTTATACCCGTTTCCTATTTTCCATGAACGCTGCGTGTCCTCGGAGGCTGGGGGGGCACAACAAGCTTCCACAGACGGCAGCAGCACTGTTGGTGGTGGTAGCATGGTGGTGGTAAGCGGGGAGCTCCTGTGGGCAGCCACACTGCTGTTGGCGGTGTGGAGGGGTCCGCCAGCGGCAATCACGGACCGCTTGCAGACACCGGCAGAGGAGAGAAATAATCTTCTCCTGAAGCAGCGGATAAAGGAAAGGAGAAAAACTCAAAAGGCAGATGGCATATGTGACCAGGAAAAACGCACAAGTGCAAAAGGAAAGGCGGTTTCACAACTGCATTTGACTTTGTCATTAAATATGACGTTAATGTTACTCGAGTTGCTATAAAGACAGGTGACAATCAGCAGTTTACCTCATCCCAGGGTTTGTTTCTCCCCTTTTTCAATTATTGGAGATTTTTGTAAGTCATTTTGCCCTCATTGCAAGCCAATTTTTTATTCTATAGTGAAGCCAGAGTCCTTAAGCAAATGGCATCACAAATCATTTAGTACCAAGGAACCTGTGACACCGTACGTTCAGCCTCCCCCTCAGTATGAACTACTCACAGACAAGGGAGAAATGTTAAAAGCAGATAGCTTTGATAATTAAGTAATGAAACTGGAGGATTTTGCCAGCATAAGATGTCCTCCTTTAAATTCAAACACTATGCAGACTTTCTGAATGAATTCTGGTCCCAGCTGTAACTTTCTGAATGTGAATGGGGGCACTAGCAGAATTCTCAAATACAGTCATAACAGCTAAAGCATAAGATATTAAAAATAAAATTAAAGCAAAATCACCTAAGTAATAAGAAAACACCCAGTTCCTAGGAAGTTTCTAAATCACTAACGCACTGCATATTGTGATCAGAAAGTAAAAGCAAACCAGTAGTATCACTGTACCACAATGACTGGGGAAAAGCCTGTAAACTTAAATATTTAATACAGCGTACCAGCCGTTAAGCCACTGTTATCAGTGGATAAAGGAACAATGGAAGAGAATAACATTAAATGTCTGTCAAATTCAAATCTAAATAGCCCAATACATAACCACAGCTTTCAGCTTTGGGTGGCATGTTTATTAGCACAGTCTATCAATCCACATACAGTATCTATCCCTACTTCCATAGCCCGAAGCTGTCATCATGATGTACATTGTATTAAACAGAGTTAAAGAAAGAGGAAGGGAAAACGTGAAACAGAAGAACATTGCAGAGCAGGAAGATGAAAGACATACAGGAAGGCACCAGATTAATGGACAAGCATTTACGTTGTGATCAGTTAATGCAGAGATTAGCATGCAAGGTATTTTCTGCACGAAACATCCTGTCAAAGACACAGTGACATACAAAAGATGGAGCAGTCAAAGTCAAACAAGTTGTAACTCCATCTTCCCTTCACCTTCTCTCACCCTAGGGCCAGCGGAAGGGTTAGACTGGAGGAAAGGTCAGAGGGATAAAAACAATGCTGGGGAATCAGTTGGATGCCTCAGGTTCCACGAAGCAGAACCGTCCCTTGAAAAGGATAAATCAAGGACATAAATCTTGGGTTTCCACAGGCAGCATCTCAACAAGGAGAGAAACTTCTTGGATCCAGTTTCAGAGTAGACATTACCATCCTCCTGCCAAGAAACAGCAGAGCTGTTTATGTCTTGGATCAAGCAATTGGTGCAGTGGAAAAGAGCCAGAAGAGCCTCCCCTTGTCCTACCCAGGAAGGCACAGGGGTCAAACAAAATCCTTTGCTAATTACAAATGCAGGATTCAGATGGAGGAGGAGGAGCAGCGCCGAGCGCGAGTGCATTAGGAGGGGAGAGAGATGAAGCAGCCCTAACCACCAGTGGCAATGCAACAAATGAAACAGAAGCTTTCAGCCCTGCAGACTGTAGGATCCTGAGCATATACCTCCCAGCTTTTGCTGTTCCTCAGCTGGAAGAGAGGATGCAAGTAGGAGACTGTTGGGACAGACATCCCAAGCAGGTCCCTCTGGACCAAACACCAGCAAGGGGCCAGCTACTGATGTAAGTTGGGTTAAATATCATGGAAGCTGGTGGATGTAACCACTACTGTTCATTTAAAGACAGGGGTGTCAAACTCATCCAACCCCATGAGCTAGACAAGGGTCACTGGGCCAGTCTGTGGGCCAGCTTAGGACCATGCACCAGAGCAAGCATTGGTGGACCGCCCCCTGCAGCAGAGGCCACATACTGGTCCCATGCACCATGTGCAGAGCCCCAGAGAGTGACCGGCGCATGCTGCATGTGGCACATTAGGTTGAACCAGCTGTGTGTGCTGCATGTGGCTTAGGAGCCAGCACCGGAAGCAAGCTGTACGCAACACCCTCCCGGGCCAGCCCTGAGAGCTATACTTACTAAGCTATGCTTACGTAGCTTGCCTTATTTGGGAATAGAAGATACATGTTGAATGTATTCACAGATTACTAGATAAGGTCAAATATGGTCACATACTTTCCCCTAAGTACCACCAGGGAAAATAAAAATTAAATCTCTTTAGAAGTCATTTTGGTACAGAGTCAAAGCCACAGAACCAGCCCTGAAACTGTGGGCAGTTCAAAACCCAAACACGCAAGAACATTTTGTAGATGTCCCTTGAGAAAGTTGAACCCCTAAACATGAACAACCCTGCAAACTGGAGCATCCGAACTCTGCTAGGACTCATCTCTGGACAAAATTCACTTCTGGGAGGGCTTTTCCTTGCCAGTCACCAAGCACAATGTCCTCATACTACCGAATTAAATGAATGGGAAGTCAGATGCGCACGTCCATCCTATCTTCTTTGCCTTCCCTTTGTCCTGTTGTTGGGGTCGCTGGCTCTTGCTCTTCATCTGCAAGCATTCCCGGCATGTGCATTATCCAAGCTGATAGTATCCTCTCTTCTTCTGGGTCTTCCCAGGTCTTTGCCTCCAACCAAAAAATCCCACATCTCGTTGGCCTCAAACAGGTATTCATTTCTGAGAAATTTCCACTAGAAACCTTTCTAGGGGAGGACATAATTTAGCCTGCAGCCACCCCTCTCCCTTGCCCGCCAAGGCTTCCCCAGACCTGGCAGTCCTGGTCTGGGGAAGGTGTGGGGAGCAGCAGCTGCTCCAGTCCCCTCCTGGGCACCCCTCCTGAGGAGTGGGCAGTTGCTCCTCCCTACCCTCCCAGTCTGTGGGAGGCATGGGAGCAGTGAGGCAATGCTCCCTGTGCTTCTCCAGCCCAGGGTGACCCTGGTCTGGGGAAGGTATGGGGAGCATTTCCCCACCACTCAACTCCCAGTCCCCTGGAGGAGTCAAGAGGTGGGAAAGGCAATCGTTGACTTTTTCTCTGATGAACACCCATATACTTGTGTTTTCCATTGGAAGAGTGGTGATTCTCCTAGTAAAAATGTAAAACCTGTACGTAGCCAGTGTCTCACGTGACCTATCCATTTCAACTGGTTTTTCCCCCATTTTCTAAGATGGAGGCTTCCTACATCTTGATTAATATCATTGGTGGCTCGTGTTCCTTTTGTTGTCAATCATGACAACGAGACTTGGGCATCATGATTGACAACAAAAGGAACATGAGCCACCAATGCGATGCTGCACTCGGCAGAGCTAACCAAACACTGGCATGCAGCCAATGAGGCATCTCAAACAAGGCAAAGGATGTCATCCTCCCGCTCTACTCAGCCTTCGTCAAACCACAACTACAGTACAGCATCCGGTTCTGGAGGCCGCACTTCAAGAAGGATGTGGAGAAGCTTGACAGAGTCCAGAGGAGGGCCACAAGCATGATTAGATACCTAGAGACCAAGTCATATAAGGAGAGGTTGAGGGACTTGGGACTGTTCAGCCTGGAGAAGAGAAGGCTCAAGTGGGGGAGAGGGGGGACACTTGGTTGCAGTCTACAAGTATATCAGGGGAGTACATCAGGGTTTGGGGGAACATCTATTCACCAAGGCTGCCCAAGGGAGGACAAGAAATAATGGGCACAAACTGATTGAAAATTGTTTCAGGCTGGACATATGGAAAAACTTCTTTACAAGCCGAGTGCCAAGGTTTTGGAACAGGCTCCCCCCAGAGGTGGTACAGTCATCCACTCCAATGATCTTTAAAAAACGTCTTGATGCCCATCTTGCTGGGGTCACTTGATCCCAGTAGTCTTTCCTGCCTAAGTGCAGGGGGACCTGGACCCAATGATCTGTTAAAGGTCCCTTCCAGCCCCTAACAACTATGAAAATATAAAAATATAAAATGTCAATGTATACTAGGGGTGTCAAAGATAAGGCCTGAAGGCCGGATATAGACCACACAGCATGAACATCCAGTCTTCAGTGCTGCCCCTAGATCTGGATCTGACCCACACTGGCACCACACACAGTACCACTCTCTTACCCTCCCCCCCCACCAGCTGCTCCAGGACATATACCACGTGTCGCCTGCCTCAGGTGGTCCAGGACACGTGCCACACATGGGGCCCTCTCCAGCCAGTGCAGGTCCAGGATCTGCACTGCACGAGCCATCTCCCTCTCCCCCACACCATTCCAGGGTGCAGCATGGGTCTCACACCAGCCTGAGTGGGTGCCCCATGCAGCATGCATCCCAGACCAGCCCCAGATAGTCACTGCATGCCTATCTTGCAGTGCAGTCTTGGGCCAGCCAGGCCAGTGCTGAATGCAGTGGATCCAGAATTGGGGGGAGGGAGGAAATGGGTCCATGGACCTGATCTGACTCACAGGGCTGGCCACATGCCACTCATGAAGCCCATGGGGCCAGATAAGTTTGACACCCCTGGTGTAGCCCAGGGTTGCATTTACCAATATGCATTTCCCAACTTGAGCAGGGCAAGGTAGCTGCACTTCTCTTCCTCATTGGCCAGTGTTTGAACTCTGCACATCACGTATCTCCTAACCATGGTCTCATACACTCTGCTCTTTAATTTACTCGGCACATTCCTATCCCCAGGGATCCCTGCCAGCTCTCTCCATTTGCACCAAGCATGATCACATCTGCATCTCACTCCAAACTCATCCCTGAGCCCAGGCATCTGAATCACTGTACAAGCATCATACAGTCTCACTTTACTAGTTCCTCATTGTCTTCAGTGAAGAAATACACATATTCCTACTTTCGTCCCTCAAAGCAGAAGCCATTTTTCCCCTAACGCAGCCTTCTGTTGTTCCACATTCCTGTCCAGTTCATGTTGACCTTCATGGTATAATACAGGGGTGCCCAAGCCCCAGCCCACAAGTCAGATCTGGCCCACAGAGCCACAGAACCTAGGCTGAGGGTCTCCCCACAGGTCTGGAAATCCTGCAGCGAGGGAGCAGTAGTAATAAACACTGCCACCGCTCCCCTGCCGCCAAATGTCCAAGCCTCATGTGGCTGCAGCAGGTCCCAACTGGGTGAGCCCCACTCAGTTCCCTTGTGCCCCAGCTAGGCCAGCACTGCACACCAGATCAGGCCCACAGACCAGATCCAGCATGCAGGCACACCTGTCATTGCCCATGTGGTCCACAAGCCAAAAATGTTGGGCACTACCAGTATAACACATCCGTAGCAACAAACTGTTTGCATTTGATATAGGGCCCGTCCCCTGAAAAAAGAAAATTAAAAGCTTATTTGAGCGCTCGGTTAGCCTACCCAAGAACTACTCGCAAGCTAAGTAATGGTAGGATTGGGCCCTTAGATTCTCCCATACTTTCAGAATAGGGACATGGTCTCCTATATGTCTGTAGTGCCGAGCAAACTGACAGCTCTCAGCCAACATCCATCACCTTTAATTTTTGCTTGGATACTGAGGAGACCTGATTTCAAGTCAGTTCTTCCTCCAAGTGTCATATGCGATATGCACACAGCTCACTGATCAACAAGTCCTTACTTGAACTACTGCTTTGTGACCTTCTGACCCAGAATAGAGTAGCAAAGTCAGCATTTATCTTTTGATCTGCAATGCATTGGAATTGCTCAAGAAATCATTGCAGTCCTAACTCTGGATGAGATTCAGGAAAGTAATAAATTGGCTTAACTTTAAGCATGTGTCTAGGAGTCCTGTTGACCTCAACCAAGGCTGAAATCCTTAAGCATGTGCTTAAATGCTTTTGCAGTACTGAGATGCTTTCCTGAACCCAGGATTTTGTCTTTTTCTTATCCCTCACCCCAACCCAAAGGAATTTCATGAACTAAATTTTCTCCAGTCATAAGATCCAACATTTTATTAGAGACGGGTTAATTTAGATAATTAAATGCTTTAGAAATCTCAATTCCCTGCACTGTATAATATTCTCCTCCTGCTTGGTGTAAAGCAGCTCACAAGACTTTATATGCTGTCAACCCTGTTGAACAACTGAGAATTGGTTTTAATCTTTAATCCTTACAGCTGTATTTCACTCTACATCTTATGCTACTTCTAGGAACAAGGACTGCAGCATGTTACATATGAGTGACTTGGTGATAAACAATGGAGGCTTTTGTATAAGGGATTGGCATGCTCCTTGGGAATGGTCCAGAAGAACAAATTGATAGGACATGCTTTACCTGTTATGGTAGTATTAAGTCACAGCTGATAGCCTAACTATCAGCTTACGCCAAAAAATCACCTTGAGCAGAGCTATACTTCCCATTAACTGTAAAACTTGGAACAACCCATGAACGCAGAGGAGCACTGGAGAAAATAATTATAATTTCTTTCAGCCTGGAGGCTAAGGAAGGGCTTTTCTTATATTGATTCTAGCATTAAGCATTATAATATATATCCTTCTCAGTTTCCAAGATGAGTAAGTCTCTGGAGCTGTGAAACACAGGATTATATTCAGTATCATGAATACCACCTGCAAATCTTTATTTATGAAGGTAATCACAGCACCCTCAATGGTAATGCTCCCACTGGCTTGGCAATAAGCACCTCACAGAAGTTTAAATGCCAGGTGTGCAGTACACTAAAATACTGCACCAGTAAAGCATCCTAGGTGATCACAGCAAATGCCATAAAAACTGTGCTTCTGCCTGAATAGCTTATTTCGCCTCTCCCCCTCCAAGGGAAACAGATGGTATGAGCCAAACCGCAGTCTTACCGGGGTACACATTTGCAATAGGAGGATTTGCCAACCCAACTTTGTCAGTCCCAAATCACATTTCAGCACTTCCTCACTGATATAGTTAAACCAGCAAGGGGCTAGAGCTCAAGCTTGGCCTCAAAGAGAAAGACCCAATTTTCCAGGTGGGGGTTATTTGTAACCATCTCTTCCAAGTGTCAAGTGTCACTTTGTGGCCTACAGACTTTCTTTTAGCCTGCAGGAAGCCCCAGGCATGCAGGAAGGCACATTCAGCACTCACACTGATCAGTTTGCAGGATCAGGTCTTAAAATCATAGTCTCCAAGACAGGGATTATATACCATCTACCCCAATGATGTTCCAGTCCTGACTAGGATCTCTGCATGCCATGTATATATTAAAGGATATTTCCTTTAATATCCTGCAGTCATGGCCTGAGAACTCAGATGACACAACATTGATGTAGCTGCACTGAACAAGACCCAACAACCGGGAGATGGGCAGCTCAAAGAACATGGAGGTGGCTATACCTTCTTCTGGAAGTATAAACAGGAAGGAGAACACCAACTTCACAGAGTTGGTTTTGCCATTAAAAATGTGCTCATAAACCAACACAATGAGTTCCCTATCAGAATTAATGAGCGCCTCATGACTCTCCGTCTTAAACTGGCAGGGAGCCAATACACCACCATCATCAGCGCGTATGCCCTGACTCTTGATGCCACTGATGCAACCAAGGAGGAATTCTATGCCAACCTTGACCAAGTCCTTTCTGCCATTCCAGAGGGAGAAAGACTTATTCTTCTTGATGACTGCAATGCCAGAGTCGAAATGGACTCTAACCTCTGGAATGGAACCATCGGAAAGGAAGGAGTAGCAAAGGTCAACTCCAATGGCATCCTCCTCTTGACCAAATGCACAGAACATGGACTCACCATCACCAACACACTTCCACCAGAAAAACAAGCACAAGACCTAATGGCAACACCCACAATCTAAGCATTGGCACCTGATTGACTATGTAATTGCCCATGTAATTGCACAAAGATGCTTGCATTGCCCAAGCTATGCTAGGAGCTGATGACTGCTGGACTGATCACCAACTCATCCGTTCAGTTACATAACTCAAACTGGCACCCAAACAATGGCTGCAGCAGAAGCAATGCCAATGGAAGATCAACGCTGAAGGACTTGAGGACACAAGCAAGCGAGACCTCTTCCACCAGTGCCTCAATGAAAATTCCAATCGACAACAATGGGAGAATGTCAGCAGCATGTTGGGTGCCCACAAGGCCACCATCATCAGCACCTGTGAAGAGACACTTGGATTCTCTACCAGGAACCATCAAGACTGGTTTGATGAGAATGACCAAGAGATCCAAGAGCTGATTGATTGCAAGCACAAGGCCTTTTGTGCTTGAGAAAATGACATCAACTCCAAGCAAAATAAATTGAATCTCCAACAAACCAAGGCAGCAGTCCAAAGGAGGACCCACGATATGAAAAACAGATGGTGGGAAGACAAGACAAAAGAGATTCAACATCTCACTGACATTCACAATATGTGCGGTTTCTTCACTGCCACCAACACCAACAAGCCAAGCACTCAGGGACCAAACCCCCTTGAGACCTAAGGTTGGAGGAGACATGATCAAGGAAAGAGGAGCCATCAATGCCCATTGGAAGGAGCATTTTCCAGACCTTTTCAATCAAGACTCTGTTGTTGACAAGAGTGTTCTCAACTCCATCTCGCAACACCCAGAGATGATCTCAGAATCCCTCCAATCCTGGATGAGGTGAGGAAAGCTATCAAGCAGATGAAGAAAGATGGAGCAGATGAAATCCCCAAAGAAATCTTCAAGCACGGGGGAGAGGAGCTCACATTACAGCTTCATGCCCTCATCTTAAGGATCTGGAATGATAAGGAAATCTCAAATGACCTCAAGGATGCCATGATTGTGACAATCTTCAAGAAAGAAGACAAATCTGACTGAAAACTACAGAGGGATCACCACAGGAAAGTACGTGAACCCTCCTGAACTGTCTCCTTCCACTTCCTGAAGAGTTCCCCCCAGAATTTGAGTGTAGGTTTAGGGCATCAAGAGGCACAACCGACATTATCTTCACAGCTCGCCAGCTGCAGGAGAAATGTTGGGAAGAACATAAGTCTCTCTACATGGTCTTTTTCAACCTCACAACAGCTTTCAACTCTGTAAGCCAAGAAGTGTTGTGGAGCATCCTTCGGAAGTACGGGCGCTCACCGTAATTTGTCACCATTCTCTGCCTGCTGCATGATGGGATGTGAGTGGTGGTTCTCAATAATGGATTTATCACAGATCCCTTTGAGGTTAAAATGGGAGTTAAACAAGGCTGTGTTATCACTTCACTCTTCTCCTTATTCCTTGCCACAGTGCTACATCTGACCACCAACATTTAGAGTGGAGTTAAAATACTGAATGGATGATAAGCTGTTTAACCTCAGCCGACTCTGAGCCAAAATCAAGACCACCCCAATCTCAACCACTGAGCTCCAGTATACTGATGATGCTGTAGTGTGTGCTCACTCAGAAGCAGACCTTCAGGCAATTGCTGACATCTTTACTGAGGGATACAAGAAAATGGGACTGATATTTAACATTCAGAAGACTAAAGTCCACTACCAACAAGCTCCTAATGAACAGTCCCCAGCTCCAGTAACCCAGATCCATGGTGAGACTCAAGAATGTTGAGTATTTTCCATACCTGAGAAGCCATCTCTCGCAGAAGCCTGATGTCAGTGAAGAAATCCAACATCACCTCAAATGTGTAAGTGCAGCCTTTGAACGCTTGAAGAAATGGGTGTTCAAAGATCAACATCAAATCCAAAACTAAGTTCAGGGTTTATCAAGCAGTCATGATCCCAACCTTGCCATATGGAGCTGAAACATAGGCAATGTACAGAAGATATCTAAAGTTGTTGGAGGAGTACCATCAATTCTGCTTGCAGAAGATTCTCTGAATCCAGTAGGAAGACAGACACACCAATGTTAGCATCCTCCTGCAAGCAAACACCATGAGTATTGAGGCAGTGATCAACTGACATCAACGTCATTGGGCCAGCCATGTCATCTGGATGTCTGACTCCAAACTCCAGAAGCAAGATTTATTATCCCAGCTCAGCCAAGGCGCATGTTCAAGAGAAGGGCAGAGAAATTGCTTCCGGGACATCGTGAAGACCAACTTTGAAAAATGCAACATCAATGTCAACTCATGGGAGACTATCACCCAGGGCCACCCCAAATGGAGGAAGAGCCTGCTGCAGAGATCTCAGTACTTTGAAACCTCACAACAAGAACAGGAGATGGAAAAGTTGGAGTGGCAGAAACAGCATGTCATGACCCTAATCGAGAACCCAGCACCACACATGGAAACACATGTCTGAGTTGCAGTACAGTCTGTCAATCTTGGATAAGCCTCATCAACCAGCTTCAGACACACAGATAAGACAATCATGGAAGACAATCATCCTTGACTGCAAGGGATTGCCAAAGAAGAAAGGATATTTCCTAAATCAAGACACCAGCAGTGCTTACAACCCAAGTCATTATGAACACAAAATTCAGAGAGATACAGGATACACTTTAAATTACGGTTTATACCTAAACATTTGATTGTTTTAAATAAAAGGGCATGTGGTGTACAAGCAATTCTTGGCATCAGACACCTAGCAGCATTTCATATTCTGCTGAATAAAGAAGGGCACAGACAGCAATAACAATTTTCACTGATCTGGCCCTTGAAAGTGCTCTACAGCTATGACCTAACACAAATGCATGGCTGCAGAGTGCTTTAAAAGGCCCTGATCCCATGACAATCTAAACCTTCATTACGAAGGTTCAGATGTAGGTAATCCAAAGTGAAGCACCTTCATTAACTTGTATCTGTGCACACTAGGAACAGGACTGGGCTGGTGCAGCTCAGCCCTGCCCTTGGCACTGTTTTCAGAAAGGGAGGGGAGGAAGGGAATGGAGGGAACTCATTCTAGGGGTTACTCAACCAGTGCTGGAGGGTGGGGCAGGTAAATTGGAGGCCCCCCCCTCCCCTTGAGGTGGGGGTTCCAATCCACCCCCCCACACACACACACACACTCCAGTGCAGGCTAGGGAAACTCCAGAATGGACCTCCCTCCCCCATCCTGAGACAGTCCCATGGTCTGGGAAAAGAGGGCGGGGCTAGGGGAAGAGGCATCAGAGAGAGAGCCTCTCTTCCTGAATTGGCTTCAAATTAGAGGTTGATCCCCCAACCCAACAGTTAATGTCTGTTGGGTCGGGAGAATTGGTCTAATTCATCGTGCTTTATGTGAAGTGCCATGAGTTAGACTGGGGAACTGCATTTCTGCTTGCACCCAAAGAGCATCAACCCAAATAGTTTGTTTTACAATATATTTTTCTTCATTCTGAACACAGAGCAGAGAGGCAGAAGGCTCCAATAACTGTTACCTTATTAGGGTACTGTTACAGGTTACCTTTAAACCATGCTAAAACTATGGAATGCAAGGTGCTGGGCCACTGGTGAGTTAATCATGGAGACAGCATAGACTTTGAGGAAGTATGCCTTCACGGGCATTGTGCTTCTACCACACTTGGTACTAGACAGCCCTTCCCTCCCACCCCCCCCACCCCAAGAAATGCAGAAGGGTATGGAGGGAAGCCAAGGGCCCCCCAAAATTCTCCTGGCTAGGAGAGAACCACCTGGATGTGGTACAAAGGCTTAGCCATATGAGAGGGCTGCATGTCTGGCCCCCAGTGCAGAGGCCTACATCATGTCTCCTGGGGTCCCTTGGAGCCAGCAGCATGATACCATGTGATCTGAAGTCACGCCCACTGGGGGCATGTGAGGGTGTTTGCTTGGGGCCAGTACCATCCCAAGCACCACAGTAGAGCTTGGGAAGGTGGAAAATTTGGCGGGGTTAGAGGGATTGGGAGCTGCACTTCCTGGGATGCTGGAAGACTGCAAATTGATTGCTTTATCTCCGTAGAGCAGACTAACTATACTCTAGCTCAAGCTAGGTAGAATGGCTCAAAGATAACCTTCACCCAAGTGGTGTAATTTTAAGACACTGAGAGGGTACTTAGCACAGTTTAACACCCTTTAATGTGGGTGCTCCCATTTTAAGTACCACACTTATTCAAACATAAGATGATCCCACAATAGTTAGATTTTATAAATGAAAAACATCAATTTGTTATATTTTTCCATTCATAGAATCTAATTATTGGAGGTTTGCCTTGAATTTTGCCCCCTCCCACTGCTACAGCAAGAACAATAAATCTTTAGGGGCCAGGTTCCCCCTTGCCATCTGCCCCCCACAACTTCTTCCCCCTGCAGCCCCTCCCACCTCACTTGTGTAAGTGTACTATCAGAACCTGCTCTTCCTGAGCACATGGAAGTAAGAGGTGAATTTGAGAACACTGACTTTGAAATAAATATACCTGTAGTAATTTAGTTCATCTAGAGCTGATGAACTAGGTACTCCACAAACACACTTTTAAACAGCACTTTTGTACCCACTTCTATGTAGGTGACCACACAGCTCAGCCACTGCTCAGGATGTGTGCACACTCCAGATACACTGCCACCTCACAAAGGATCCATATGTTAATTAGCACCCCCATTCATGACTGGAATCAAGTGTTCTTGTCAAGACCTGGGATCCTTCAAAAATGTATATGAATATGAGGTGCTAGACAACTTGGCCTGGCACCTCCTCATGCACGGCAGGGCCACACTAATCATACACAACAGGCTGAGACAGGGAGTGACAGGGATTCTAGGTGAATTGTTTGGGGCCCCATTTGGTGATGTTTGCCATGCATTTAAGGCTGGTGAAGAAATAGGAATAATTGGAAATTGGAAAGAAAGGCAGAGCTCAGCTGTGGGAATGAAAATGAAGTTGAACTGTACTCAGTGTAGTGGCTCACTATGACTTTAAAAAGATTCAGCGCTGAGGGGGACTGAGCACAATAGGCACTATCATATATCCTATTAAGATAGACTGCACTAACCTATCCTTGTGGTAAGTTCCCATCAGCGTGTTTGCCCAATATGAGCCATGTGTTTTATAGTCATGCTCAGCATTGGCTACATTCAATCAACTTCTTAGGTGGTTTCTGTTACTGGGCGCATGCTGCTTTTGGCAATAGTTTAATGACAGAGAATGTATTTAATGAGGTTTTCTTGAATGCAAATGTAGGATGAGGAGCCTTTTTCCCTCATGCTGACTGGGGGGAAACTCATCTTGTATTTGAGTACCTTTAGAATGGTTTAAAAGTAACCTGTAACACCATCCTTTGGGAATTCTTTGTCCTGCAGACAGAGACATGAGATACAGATAAACTAGGCAACTTGACCAAAGACCCAAAGAAACTCAGAGAACTGAATCCAGGTAGCATATATCCTTTCTCTTAGTATGTGCACATCTCCTTTCGGACACCAACTCCCGATATACCTTTGGGCAAGTCCTTTAATCACTCAGTGCCTTCTTCTCCCATGGCCCTCTTTGGTGTGTGTTGTCAAGAGCTCTAGTAAACTGCTATTTACAAACCTTACAACCATGGATGGCATGACATTCAAATTTGGACATATATGAAACATGCACATGGTCTTGCCATATGTATAAGATGTGTTCCAAACCCAGTTGTAAACCAGGGCTCTCCAATATTTAAGTAGCCAGTGACTGCATGCCATTCAGGCCACAGTAGCAGGGGTTGCACCAACAATGGACATGGTCCTTGGGGGCCACATACCCCCGCTCCAGATGCACCCACCTCCCTAGTGCTGCACCATGAGCCCAGACTCCCCACAGCTGTTCCCTGTGCCCCCAAACTCCCTGCTACACTAAATGCCCAGGAACCCACCATGGTCCAAGGCACTACCCCAACTCTGCATGATGTGTCCCTGTGCTACATGCCTCCTTGCTGCTGCCCCCCCATTGCACTGCACACCCCCCTGTTTCCCCACAGTTGCTCCCCACACCCACAACTGCACCACACACTCTGACTCACCGCTAGCTCCCCAGCCTCAAACTCCTCTGCTACACCAAAGCACTCCAGACTGCAGGCTCCCCTCCCACTGCAGGTTGTACCGCCCACCCCCGCCACCTGGGGCATGGCCATAGGCAGGAAAGGGAGGTTGGAGGGAAGGGGAGCCTGGAGCCCTCAGCTTCTGCTGCAGCAGGAACAATGAGGGACACTGGCAGTTTCCTGGGAGCCTGGGGCACATGGCCACAGGCTGCCAGTCAAAAAACCCTGTTTTAAACCATCACTGTAGATCTTAGAGGAAAAAACTACTTTTACTCCTAACGGCTATGAAGGATTGCTGTGCATGGTGGGTGGTGAAGAGGAGTACTGCTTCAGGAAACAAAAGCTTACTGCTGACCAAACCAGAAACATGTCTAAAGGCATCTTTCAGTGAATAGAAGGCCCAGGAGGGATTAGGTCAGGCCTTTGCCATGGCAAAAAAACACAGAGAAATAGAGACTGTTTGGGAAAAGAGAGAAAAATCAGTAACCTTGTCACAACAGGCATTCAATTCTTTCTCCATAATCCATTTTCAAAGGAAGAGTCACTCAAGCTAATTAATCCAGAAGCTCATAAAAAAGAGCTAAAAACAATGAATGTGAAGGCTGTTTTTCAGTTCACAAGGATATCTGGATCCTAGAATCCCTCAAACCTCCCCGCCTCCAACAAGGTCATGTAGCTCTTAGCTCTAATTACAGCATAGCAGTGAACTGGGGGATGCCTGTGGTCAATGTTTTATGGAAAACTCCATTCAGAGGAAGACGCACACATAGAGGTAGTGCCATGCTATTGCTTTTAGCATCACAGCTGATTTTCCTCACTGTCCTACTCAAATACGAATTCAGTGACTGTTCAGATAGAATATACCTTCAGACCAGATCCAATGGGAAACTCTGTAATCTTGCTCGTCTCAAAGCGAAAACGAAAACCCAGTAAGTTCTTGTCCGTGAAATTCTCTTTGCTGATGATGCAGCAATTGTTAGTCATTCAGAAGCAGGGCTACAAAGCCTCATGAGTTGCCTTTCTCATGCTTGTGAAGATTTTGGTCTGACCATTAGCCTAAAGAAGCCAGTAGTTATTGGTCAACAAGTTGACCACCCTCCCAAAATTAGAATAAATTATGAAAGCCTGCAAGTGGTTGAAAAAATTAACTTACTTGGGCTCCACCATCTCACAAAATCTTGGCTTGGAAGCTGAAATTAATGCTCGCATTGAAAAGACAAGCAATACCACGCCTAAACTTCAAAAGAGAGTTTGGAAAAACAGAGTGGTCACTCTGTCGAAAAAGATGTCCATCTACAGCGCTTGTATACGTAGCTCCCTATTGTATGGCAGCAAAACACAGACTCCTAATGCATGCTAAGGAAGAAAGAAAAAAACTGAACAGTTTCCATCTTTGATGTCTCCACCGTATCCTGCGCATAGTATGGCATAACAAAATCTCCAAGTTCACTGTTCTCGAACAGGCCAAAATACCCATTATATTTCTGCTCCTGAGACAGAGACATCTCCTTCGGTTAGGACATGTGAATCAAATGAGCAACAGCCAAATCCACAAGGGCATGCTCTATGGTAAACTAGCCACTGGCAAATGTCAACTTGGATAGCCTAAACTCTATTTTGTTGATGTCTGCAAGAAAAACCTTCATGAGCTGTGAATAGATGGCCAAAGCTGGGAATCAGTTGCTTTGGACCGCTGCAAGTGGAAAGCTGCCATGAAGCAGGGCCTATGTCGCTTCAAGACAGGGAAGGCCAATGATGAAAAGAGGCATTGGGGCAGTTGGCTACAGTCATAAGCCCAGTTCCCCCAGTCTTTCCTCATAAGTCATGTCCCCCAGACCTCGATCCATTTTTGTTGCCCTCCACTGAACTCTCTCCAATTTATCCACATCCTTTCTGTAGTCAGGGGCCCAAAACTGAACACAGTACTCCGGATGCGGCCTCACCAGTGCTGAACAGAGAGGAATAATCACTTCCCTTGACCTACTGGCAACATACCTATGAATGCAGGCAATGATGTCATTAGCCTTCTTGGCAACAAGGGCACACTGCTGGCTCATATTCAGCTTATTGTCCACTGTAACCCCCAGGTCCTTTTTCTGCAGAGCTGCTGCCCAGCCAGTCAGTCCCAGCCTGTACCAGTGCATGGGATTGTTCTGTCCTAAGTGCCAGACTTTGTTGAACCTCACGAGATTCCTTTTGACCCAATCCTCCAATTTGTCTAGGTCAGTCTGAACCATAGCCCTATTGTCCAGTGTATCTACTATAACCCCCAGTTCATAGATTCATAGATGTTAGGGTCGGAAGGGACCTCAATAGATCATCGAGTCCGACCCCCTGCATAAGCAGGATCGAGTGCTGA
>NW_005842240.1:588577-619227 GCF_000455745.1 Alligator sinensis | reverse complement strand
ACTTCTGTGCCACCCAGCAGGTCATTCCCTAGTCTGTAGGTGTGCTGGACATTTTTCCTCCCTAGGTGCAGCACTTTCCATTTCTCCTTGTTTCGTTTCGTAACCTGGTCATAAAAAGAAACTAGATTGGTCAGGCACGATCTGCCTGCCACGAACCCGTGCTGGTTTCCCCTCATCATAATTTGTCCTGCCGGGCTCTCACAAATGTGAGCCTTGATAATTTTTTCAAAGACTTTGCCAAGGATGGAGGTGAGACTGACTGGTCTATAGTTGCCCGGGTCCTCCTTCCTCCCCTTTTTGAAAATGGGGACCACGTTGGCCCTTTTCCAGTCCTCCAGGACTTGGCCCGTGCGCCACGAGCTTTCAAATATTCCCGCCAGTGGCTCTGCAATGATGTCGGCCAGTGCCTTCAGCACCCTCGGATGGAGCTCATCCGGGCCTGCCGACTTAAAGGCATCCAGTTCTTCCAAATGACTTTGCACCATCTCAGGGTCTACGCATGGTAGTCTGGCGCCTTGCTGCTGCCTCTCTACAACCCCAGTGAAAGACTTGTCGTGCCCCAGCTCTAAACCATGCTGTGATCACCACAAGATCCCAGCACATGTACATAGTTGCACATGTACAGAGTTGCGGATCTGATCCAGGGTTCACAAATGAGAGGCTACTGCAGAATGCTCTCAGTCAGTTTCTTGCAAAGAATTTACTCCCTCGCCAGGAATTTAAGGGATGAAGACAAAGGAAGTCACAGTGCAACTGTCGAGCAGCTCCCCCGTTCTACTAGAGCTCATTGCTTTTACAGTGCTCCACAAATGGGAAAGGCTCCTTGAGAAAACCCACTGAGGGCTGTGACAGCAGGAAAACAGTACATGGCACGTAAAAATATGTCTTTCTACACTAAAGCTCAGGGCTCCCAGTAGGGACCACTTCTGAGTAGTCCCTGCCCACCTGCTCCCACTCACACATGCCAAACCTGAAACTGTGACAGTGAAGCTGCCCTGGGATCAGAACTACAGTTTTGCATTCCCTAAGAAGTGCATCTTGCAAACATCTGTCTTCAGCAATGAGCCCAATACCCCAAACATTCAAATGTACCTTGAGACAAAATAATATTTCCAATGTGTCAGTCAAGCTCATAGTACTGGGAGAATAACTGTCAAAACTGTTTTAGGTACAAGGCATCTCTTCATTATTCAATCCACACAAATATTCAGCTAAATATATCTATAAGTATAGAAAGATAAAGCATTTCCTCAGGATTAAGGATTTGCAGAGAGGCCCTTTGAGCATATCTCAAAGAATTAATTCCTGCAAAGCTAGCTGTTAATCTAAATTAATTCCTGGTGTCATGGTGCTTATATCCTTTATAGGCCTCTATGTACATACTTACTGTGGAAATCTACCTTAGTGAGGTACTGTGTGAGTTTTGCCACATAATAAGTAGGATATTATTGTATATTGCTACATTTGTCTAACTTCTGCTATGCTAGCAGGAGGGCGAGATTAGGTCCTGTGTGTCACAAAGAAGGCTACTGCCCAAAGATTTGTATTAATCAGAGGTACAATCATAGAAAAATAATACTGAAAGGGACATCAGGACCATCTAGTCCAGGGGTTCCCAAAGTTTTTGTGTCACAGCCCGGCAAACCGCAACCCAACAGTTACAGCTGACCACGGCCAAAATTTCCAGCAGGAAGACAGGTAAGGATATCCCCATCCCCCAGGCAGGGGCTGGACCAAGCCTTGCACTGTTTGGGCCAAACCCTGCCTCTCCGCCCAGCTCCGGGGGGGATGCAGTTTGCTGGTCCACGGCCACTTCCAGTCCAGCAGCCGACCTGCCGCGGCCCAGGGATTGAGAGCCCCTGATCTAGTCCAACCCAAAGCAGAATTGCTCCTGTATAAACCAGGCCAGCCAAGTGTTTGTCTAACCTGCGCTTAAAAACTTCCATTAGTGGAGATTCCCCAGCCTCTCCATCTAACTTGTTCCAGTGCCTACCCACCCTCTAAGTCGGTTTAGAGCAATACTTGCCTCTGAACTGGACTGAACAGCCCCAGAGATGGGACAGAATGGCCCAAGAGGCCCCTTCTAGTCCGATATTCAGGAGCAAGTTAATATTTTGAACCCAACATATTTTCAACTAACTATGCTGTTTGGCTGATGCTGAAACATTTCACGGAGCTGTATGTATTTTAATGAAGTTTTTGCCAGGATGGTTTCTGCAGTCCAGGACTCTCTGGTAACTTCTGATGAGAGAAACAACATCAGTTTAAATGGCAATACAATCTTTTTAAACACAATTAAAAAATGATAAAACTTCAAAAAATTGCTGTGACATGGCATGGTCATCCTCCAGCCAGTTCTAGGAATAAAGTCACTCTCATTTGGTCTAATCAGTGTCACCAGAAGGTCCCAACTCTGCACAAAGCTCCATGTGGGCAAACCTCTAGTTGGACTACACGGGTCTCCTTGAAGAATCAGGTCCTTAGTAAAAATGCAAGAGGCAAAGTACACATGCCCAATGTATCTTTTTATTAAAGGTGTAGCAAAAAGTTCCCTAAGTTTGGTTGATGACAGCGCAACTTGTTTTAACATAATCTACCGTACCAACTCCCTAGGCAGACAGAGATAAAGCCATTATTAAAATAAAATTAGAAAAACTGTTTGATCATAGAAAATTAGGGTTGGAAGGGACCTCAGGAGGTCATCTACTCCTGTGGTTCTCAACCTTTTTTGGACTAGGACCCATTTGTAAATGTTGATGGCCAGTCCCGACCCAGTGCCCCTCACTCCCAACCCACTGCCCCCAGGCTCCCAGTGTGTGGGGCAGGGGTGGGTGCATGAAGGGCAGGGGGGAATGGGGGGTCCCAAGCAGCTCCTCGCAGGCTGGAACTCTGCCAGCCTGCAAGGGAAAACCCATAGTTTCCCCACATTTTTTCTCCTTTAAAGGTGAATCCATTTTTAAAGTTTGTTCATGACCCTTTCATATATTTTTGTGACCCACACTTGGGTTGCAACCCACAGGTTGAGAAATGCTGATCTAGTCCAACCCCCTGCTCAGAGCAGGACCAGCCCCAGATAGATCATCCCAGGCAGGGCTCTGTCTGGCTGGGTCTTAAAAACCTCCAAGGATGGAGCTTCTACCACCATTCTGGGAAACCTGTTCCAGTGCTTCACTACCCTCCTAGTGAGAAGGTTTTTCCTAATATCCAACCTAAACTTCCTTTGCTGCAATTTGAGACTGTTGCTCCTTGTTCTGTCTTCTGTCACCACTAAGAAAAGTCCAATTCCATCCTCTTTGAGCCGACCTTCAGGTAGTTGAAGGCTGCTATTAAATCCCCCCTCAGTCTTCTCTTCTCCAAACTAAATAAGCCCAGTTCCCTCAGCCTCTTTTCAGAAGTCATGTCCCCCAGCCCCTCAACCATTTTCATTGCTCTCCACTAGACTCTCTCCAATTTGTCCACATCCTTTCTGTAGTGAAGGACCCAAAACTAGACACAGGACTCCAGACGTGGCCTCAACAGTGCCAAATAGAAGAGAAGAGAGTCACTTCCGACACTCCTACTAATACAGCCCAGTATGCGGTTAACCTTCTTGGCACACCGCTGGCTCAGAAATTATAGCACAGGGGCCCACACCAAGGCTTGAACTCCCACCCTTTTGGTCCCCAGCTCGCTACACAGGCCCATGAGCCAACAGAAAAAAACTTGCTCGTGATTAAAAAAGAAAAATTCCATACAGGAAAAACAAGTGGATGAACAAAAATTTAGGGCATCATCTAACCCAGGGCTATTCAACTGGCAGTTAACTCATGACTCACAAGCTCCCACTGCCTTTACCTCCCTGCACTTTCTCCCCACAGGTCCAGGCACCATTCCCTCTCAGCCATTGCAGTCTCACTCCAACATCTACTCCAGCTGCTGCCATCAGCGCTGCCTCCTCCCTAAGCCACTGGGGTATCTGGGATCACCCTTCTTCCTCCTGCTTCTGCTTCCAGGGGGCAGCACACGTTGCGGCCCAGGGGCATCGGTGGATCCAGGATTTTAAAAAGGGGGGAGCAGCAGCTGGAGCTTCAATGGTCGCTGCACCCCCTGCTCCCAGACTCCCCTCCCACCAGGGTGGGCAGACCTTACCATTTGAAAAGCAGCCACAGAGACTTTTAAGTCCCCTGATCAGGTAAGAATCCTCCCTAGCTCCTGGCACCCCTTCCCCTCCATGCTCAGCAGCAGGTCCCCTCCCCTCCGTTCCCCCCTTGCCCTCTCCACTGATGCCCAGGATGCAGGGAGAACTGCCTACCACCACCACTGCCCCAGACACTCCTGTCCCACTCCCGCCTAGCAGGAACAGGAGCTGGAGCAGGGAAGGAGAGGCTCTGGAGCACTCTCCCTCCCTAGATCGGCCAGGAACAGTGGCAGCGGTGGGCAGGAGAAGGGAGAGGTTGGGGAAGGGGAATATGCCACTGAGCATGGAGCGGAGGGGAAGGGGTCCTGAGAGGGCAGATTCTTACCTGCTTTGGGGACAAAGTCCCCAGAGGCTACTCCCGCAGCTTGGTCCAAAGGGAGGGGTATGATGGCATCACCCCACTCCCTCTGGGTCCGGTGCTCAGAAGTTGGGTGACACTGGTCTGATGCATAAGGAACTCAGGGGGAAAGTGCTTTACTCCCAGGTCTGCCTCTCATCTTCTGTGCAGCCATAAACTAGGCACTTCCCTCGTTGTTACCCACTTTTTGCTTTTTGTTTAAACTGTAAGCTCTTGAGGCAAAGGTCTCTCTTTCACTATGTGTCCACCCAGTGCCCTGGTTTCATCCTCTAAGCACTACCAAAATGCTTCTGGTAAAAATTGCTTGATGAACTTATTGCAAGCCACAGCTGCTGTTACAGAACGTAAAACAAAGACATGCTGTTAGTAACTAGACGCTGTTCACAAATCCATGCTTTGGAGAATCCCTGAGGTCCTGGACTTGCCCAGAGAAGATCAGGGCACTGGAGATCTGCTCATTCTTTGCGGGTGGCTGCTGCCAGGCATCAGACTCTCAGGAAAGGGATGCTTACACTAGGAAAATTCAACTCGCAGTTTAAAGAGTCTCTAAAGTCACATACAGAAAGCTTACGTTTTCACTAAATTTTTCATTCCCTGCTCCACAGTTCACCTTTGACTTGTTTGCTCATGAAAATTGATTTTAAAAACCCAAGCCTGCTCTATTCTGCTGTAGGTACAATGAAAAGGCCTCATTTATTTTAAATTAACCTCAGAGAAATTCATTATACTCTTGTAAACCAGTTTAATATCACACAGTGAAAGCTTCACCCAGAAAGGTTCTTAACCTCATAAACCACAAACTTTTAACAAGGAAAAAAATCAAGAGAATATTATAATTCAGTTCCTCATGAAGGCAGCGACTGGAGTGCATTAAGCTCTGCGAGTCAGATTGGCAGAACAAAGCCATAACAGACCCGCTCAGTGATCTAAATGTGTACCAGCTACCAATGAGGTTAATAAATATTGCAAGCCTGCAAAAATAAGTGACTATACATGCAGGCTGCAAGGATAATCGGGATCTGGCCCTTCTCTTGCTGAAGCCAGCATCAAAACTCCCTTTGCTTTCCCTATCCTTTGTATTTAAATGGCCCTATTCCAGGGGTCAGCAACCCTCCGCTTGCATGCCAGAGCATGGCACACGAGGCCATTTTGTTCAGCATGCCACAGCCAGCCCTGGTTGGGCAGCTGCAAGCCCTGCCTGGGCTCCTTGGCTGGTAGCATCTGCCCAGAGCCTGGGCCAACTGCAGCTGGGAGGTTGCAAACGGATGCCCCAGGCTCTGTGGAGGCAGCGGGTGCACATGCCGCTCCGGGTGGATGGGGGGATCCTGGGGCAACACAACCTTGGCCCACTCTCCAGTGCAGTAAAAATAGAAAATGGCTATAAAAGAAGCTGCTGGGAGAAGCACAGGTAAGAGCATAGACTAGATCTTGTCAAGCAAATCCACAAGTTCTTCCTAAGTACTGCCCAGAAAACACAAGCACGAGTGTCTGAGTGCCAGCCATTCCCTAGAGAGAACACAGGATTTTAAAAAGCTTGCGGCCATTAGACAAGCATTCAAATTAAGTTGATGAAAGTTTGGAGGAATGGGTGTAAGGCTAGTGACTGGACTGATCTGTCCATCCAGGAAGAGCACACACCAACTGCTGCAGCTTCCTTAGCCTGACGAAGAGTTTTTGAACCCAAAAGCTTGCTTAATAACTATTCTCCAACCATTTGGGTTGGTCTAATAAAAGATATCAAATTCACCCAAGGAACCTTGTCTGGACTGATCTGTTACTCACATATAGGAACTTACAGGGATCCCGGCGCAGCTGACTCCATCACTATCGTGAGACACAAAAGGAACTTAATCTTCTCACCAACTTTTGACAGATCCTCCCCATGCCCCGGCCTCCCTCAACTTGTATCCCCACCTCCAGGCTCTGTGTTTTGTCTAGCAGCAAGCAGGTGAGATCGGCGGTGTGGTCTCATAAACTCAGTAATCTTTAGCCCAAACTTGCCTGACTGATCCTTCTGCTTAAAAAAGCAACAAAAAAGAAAGAAAAAAGATAACATGTCACTCTTAAGCTTTATTTACATTCCCTCTTCAAAGCAGCTCAGTTCAGATAGCCCCAGCTCGAGCCTCCCTCACATCAGGGATGAAAGATCTGCTCCCACGCTCACCACCAAGGACAGGCAGTGCTACAATTTAACATGCCAGCCATCTGTAAATCAGGAGTTACACCCGTCCTTCTCTTCATATACAGTTTTAGGTACAGGCAATTCTCTGATTAGGGCATCCCACTCTCCAGCAACACACATGGGTTTGTTGGGTCAGCAACCAGAATGGTTCTTCTATGGGAAATTGCAACTTTTCAATACATTTTCATTCTGAATCTCTTTGGACAGGAGCATCTCGCTAGTCCAAACCAGTGAAGGTGGTGGAGAGAAATGGAAGAAAAGAGATGCTCTATAACAGCCAGGAGCCTCCTAGTTAGGTCACTCGACTGTGTTACATGGGAGACCCGGGTTCAGGTCCTTCCTAAGCCCAATTCAGAGAAGGTATTTGAACCTCCCAGATGGATGCTCTACCCACAGTCTGTCTCTCTTTGAGCCAAATAGTGTATATTTCTATACAGAGCAGAGCTGCTCCTATGAGAGAGACTGATGGTTGAGCCTGGTCCCTCAGGGACTTGAATGTAGGTGTCCCATTCCCTGCATAAGAGTCCTAAGCAATTAGGTACTGGAGGGAAGGGCTGGCATCCTTCTGGTTTGTTAAGACAAAGATCTTGTTTTCATCCAGATACAGAACAAGACCAAGCCCAAAAACCTATTTTTTCATGAAACAGAATCCTTATTTTCCTGCCAGGCCCTACTTGAAAAGGCACAGGTGCCCGAATTCTAACTCCATCGGGCTGTATTAAAAAGACCACCCTTATCTTCCCCGTATTTCTGTTTCCTGACATGTTTCCCAGCATGTAAAAATAAGTAACGGACAGTGCCATTAACCCACCTTCAGACTGGTGGGGGAAAAGCACTACAAATGATTGTTCCTTACCGCATTCAGAAAGACCGCGCCAGCCCAACACGAACAGCCGTGTCTACCACTATCAGGTTGTTTCACTTCTATTGAAGACTCAACCATGGGTGATTAACTTGCTTGTTTGAAGTGGGGGTGGCATTTATTTGTAAGTGGAGGAAAGATCAGAAAGCGCACATTGGTTTTCCCATTGCCCGGCTGTGCAAACTTGAAACAGAAAGGGAGGGAAATTTGCTACTTGGTGTTTTTACTGTCACAACAACAGCTTTAACTAGGCTTCAAGTAACATTTGGATGCAAAACAGATGCCACTTCCTTAATGTATATCCCAGAAGGAATTCTGTTCTGTTTTCATGCAGGCCGTCTCACAGGCCCTGTGCATATCCAATTTCCCATTCAAAGCGCTGGCAATAGAAAAGCTGAAAAGCAGATTCTTGTGGATTTCTCCTCTCTTCCGTGCCCGAACCTGTAACATGAATGGGGCTTTTGGTAGCTTTGTCCATACCGCCTTCCTTTTTAATAACAACTCCATTTACTGCTTACAAAAGCCAGTCTTCTTCCTTCGCTGCAACCTCTTAATAAGATTCCCTCCACGTCACCGAAAGTCCAATTGTGCTCTGGGACTCGGTTACTCAGAAGACAAGAAAGTTTGGGTTACAGAGCCATTCTTGCTGGCATTCAAACTCCTGCTACCCCTCCCTGCACAAATCAGTCCTTCAACACAGAGAGACTCTATTGCTGGCACTGCCTCCCGAGAAGGGCAGACGGGAGGTACTTCCCACCAGGAGCCAGTGCACGTTTTCTATTTCATGGAGGAATATAATCTCCTAGATGAGAACTGAGAAGAGAAGCCAGGATGCTATCGGGACAATACTGCCAGGTCTCCAGTGACATCTCCTACATGCGGTATACAATGAACAAACTACTGTGTACAAAGAAGAGTGGGTAAAATTAATGGCATGCTATTGCTATCCTGCATTTAAGAGTCTGGTCAGACACATTGGAATCCCAGCTGGAGTAGGGTGACCCTAATTGTGTGGGACAGTCCCAAAATGGGAACATCAAGTCCCAGTCCCAGGCTGAATGACTCCAGTACAGATTTGTTCCAAATTCACAGTAACATGCAGGGATCCAGGTTTTCCATTCACCATGGAAAAATGAGGGAAATGGTGGATTTCCCCTTGAAAGCTGGCAGAGTTCCAGCCTGCAAGGGGCTGCAGGGAGCGGGATGCTGGAGGCGTCACGTGCACACATACACGTGGCCAGGAATACAGCCCCAGGCAATGGTGGACAGCAGCTCCCCCAGCTGCTTGCAGGTAAGTTAGTGGTGAGGGGATGCAGATTGAGGCTCCCACAGCAAGAGAGGGAGTTGGCGGCTAGGGATAGGGGTGCTGCCCAGCTGGCATGGTGCATGGGGCCCAGGGCAGGAGTGGGAGGTAGCCACAGGTGGCTTGTCTGGGGGAGGCAAATCCCTTCTGCTGCATACACTCCCAGAGAGGGGGACATGGTGGGGGGGGCACATGCCCCCCAGCTTTATGCGCAAGGCTGGGGAAGGATGAGGGTTTGGGGCTCCCTGCTCTGCTGTCCTGCCCCCAGGAGCCTCATGCCAGATGCATCACCATGGCAAGGTGCCCCCTGCCTGCCTGGTGGCAGCAGCATGAAGTTGTGCTCCTCACTGCTGCTGGGTGGGCAAGGGGCACCTTGCCCTGGCGGTACATCCAATGCAAGACTCCCAGGAGCAGGAGAGCAGGGCAAGGAGTCCCAAGTCCACAGTGGGTAGCCTGCATCCACCCCCACCCTCCACGGACTCCAATCTGCTCTGCTCCGGCTATGCCATGGGGGGAGGAAGCAGGCAGGCATGTGTCCCACCTTGCAATTTGGAAAAGGTAGTCCCCCTAAGTGGGAGTCCCCTTGAACACAAGTGTAGCTATCAAATTTTGCACCCTGAGGGGTACCCAGATGGAGAGCAATGGGGGAGCAGAGTGGGCTGAGCTTAGGAGTGGGAAGGCTTCAGTCCTACCTGCACCAGGTTTCTGGCTGCCTCTGCCACCTTGCTGTGTCCCCACCTCTGGCTGTTTTTGCCATGGCACAGATTTGCTAGGGGGTCACCATTCTGGGACCCCCTCTAAGTTGGTGCCCAGGGCTGATGCCCTGCTCACCCACCCCATGTTATGCTACTGCCCCTGGAGTGCACTCAGGGTGGTGGCAGAACTGAGTGCCTCAGAGCTCCCACCAGAAGCAGAGCCCACGTTCTGCCAGCACGGCTATGCCACCTCGTGGAGCAAGAAGATTTCTGCCACCGCCCAGCAGCCTGGAAAAGGCACATACAGACTCCCCCAGCTCCTTCAGCAAAGTTAACCTCACCAGAGCACTGTGAGGTAAAGCAGTGCTATTGTAATGGTAACTCTTGGGCCAGGTGCCTAAATCGAGCAAAAAGAGCTTGATTTCAACTGCTGGGATCCCTCTTCAAAAAACATGCATGTGTTGCCAGTTTGAACCTCAGAGTTTCTGAGATCTGGTTGACATCAGCAGGCAATTCCACCACAGCTGTGCCTGGAACGGGGCAAAGTTTACTGGTGGAAAAGGAGCATAGCACTAATATGGGAAAACACAGCAACATTATAGTCTTATAAAGGAGGAATAAAACACACCCTCAAAATAACTTTGGCAACTTTCTGATAATTTAATTCCCAGTCCACCTGTTTCAACATCCAAGCAAATAGCACTTCCCCCTCCACATCCACTAATCCCCATTCATGGTGATGGCAGTGGACAGTGCGGTGCTCTCTGTTCCTGTTCCTATTCCTGACGCTCCCCTAAGGCAGGGAGAGGGTTTTGTTCTTTTTAGTCAGTAGGGTAGAGGATCCTCACCAGTTTCTCTGCTCTGTTACTGTCCTCTGTAGCTTCAACAAGAGCCCTTTCTTTGGTGAACCCTGGCCTCGTCACAATGATCCCCTCAATGGAGAGGAAACCAGGGGCATCACCTGCATTCTTTGCCAGGTCTCCTCTGCACCAGTCCACTGCCCTGGCCACCACACCATGCAGCCTCCCTCCAACACTGCTTTTCGACAACTTCAGGCTTGCATGGGAGGGAACAATGCTCGCGTGGGAAAACAAGGTACTGCCAAGGGACGTTCTAGCTGCACTATGTATCCACAAATCATTCCCTTGTCCCTGGCAACTGAGTTCTGCTGCCAAAAGTTTCTAAAGTTGTATCAGAACTTGTGGTGGAGGTGATATCTTTTATTAGACCAACTAGATTTTTGCAAAAAAAAAAAAAATTGAAAAAAAATCTAGGTGGTCTACTACAAGATATCACCTCTACCACGAGTTCTGATTCCTTTTGCCTCTAGACCAACACGGCTACAATGTGGATACCTGAAGTCACATCAATACACAAGTGTTTGTAAACATGAGCCAATGCATCCCTGCTTCACTGAGAGTGTTACACAGTGTTACCCCAGAAATGAATTTGGCCCATGCTCTCTCAAACACACAACACAACTCCTTCAAGCCTGGCTATACAACATCATGTTGACAGCTTTATTTTAAGTAAATTAAATGTCTCCTAATGACAGACAGAGCTTAGCATTTGTGTCCAAGGCCTGTGCATGTTTGATCTCTCCCTGCCCCCCTCCCACAAAGTAGGATGTGTAGACAATACAGGGAGGGGAAGGGAGTTCAAAGCAAATTCCTTTCAGAAACAGAAAGCAAAGGTTTCGCTCAGAGAGGAGTTGTTCCACTTGTCAGGCCAATTAGGGTCTTGGTTAGGGAGGGAAGGAAAGGAAAGAAACGGCTTCTCCATTTCTGCATGACTTAGTTAACATTGATTTACTCCAGGGAAGTCTACATGGAAGAAATCCATTTATTTCCTTGCCAGCCCAGTCATCCTACTACATGTCACAATCACAGCTAACAGGATAACACTACCTGTGTTGTTGAGTAGCGCATAACAGCATGACTAGGTAGTACCTGGTAAAGATTTGAACTATGGGACAGGGCCTAGAGATGGCAATTACTATGGCACTGACTGCATACTTGGTTTCTGAGGCACAGTATTGTTTCCAATGTGATTTAGCACTGTGCATCTCTGCTAATTAGACAAAAACGTGGCATTTTTCCTGCCCATACACTTCAGGGCTGCACTGTATTCAGCCAGCCCATGGGCAAAGACAGCTGGAGCAGACTGCAGAACGTGATCCTCCATTTACATAGGGACAAGTACATCTCCCTGGCCCGAGCTGGTGGCTACTTGCCATTAGCACAGATACCCTGGAACATCTTCTGGAGAAGCAAGCACAGTTTTACACTGCAGATATCAGTGATGCCATGGTCTTATTTTACCCCAGTCCACTTCCCTTTCACACATCTGCCAGCACGTTTCACCCTGGGATAGTAAGCTATATCCTATACATCTGCTTTTTTTGCACATGTACAGCATGCACAGTAAGGAACTGGATCCTGGGGTACCATAGGCTATAGAGAGAGCAAGCAAGACAGAAAGCCAAACTAAGCTATTAAATCAGAGCAGCGGGAATCTCTTAGGCTGATACAGTAATCAGTACTGCGCACCAGGAGGCAGCTAAAGAATGATGGAAATATACTATTCCCACAAATCCAGAATAGCTAATAAAACCCCATATGAATTATGGCATGTAAAGATGGAACCAAGAATTTCAAAGCATCACCTGCACTGTAGAATATTTCCACATGCCAAAAAAGCATGAAAAAAGATCATGGTATTGGAACTAACAAAACCGGGTCCAGCTTTTGTCAAAAGGCAAAGGTGCATCTTGATCTCTCCATCTTAGGGAAGCAAAGTTGAGGGCATTAATTTATCATCCCCCCCAAAATGGGGTTATGTTAGAACAGATGTTTAATCTATGCTCAAAAATGCAATTCAGAGCTCCAGCTGGAACTGTCTTCTCCTCTCTGAAGATGCCCTTCAAAAAGGGTGTCGTGCCAAGGAGAGACCTATTTTTGCTTTTAGACATCATCTTCCGTAGACTTCACTACAGATTGGAGTGTTGATTAAAAGAAGTGCAGTTGGAATGGGTCCCACAGAAAACAACCATAACATCAGCCAAGTACCTCTGTAAATGAGTGAAAAACCATGGCCAGAAACACCACAATGTTTTCGGCAGCATAACTAGGGGTGCCCCAACTCAAAGGGGGCACAAGAGCGGCAGCCACTGCAAGTGTCAGCCCAGCCACCACCACTGCCACAAGCAGCACAGCTCTCCTGCCACCCCTGCAACCCCTGCCACCCAGGGAGCTGACCCTGGTAATTAGGCCTGCGTTTGGCAGTGAAACCCTTGCTACTTTCAGCACTGGTTGGGTACCCTGAAGCAAACGGGGTTCTTCCCAATTACATATCATTGAAGTTCTTCGCTTGGCCAGCACCAAACACATTCTGCCTGGATGTGATTTCATGCACTGCACCAATTTATTACAAATACATAGGCCCAGATTTTTTAATGAATGAGCACAAGTCTATGCTTCTCTGAAAGTTTGAATAATAATAGTGAAAATTTAAATACAGCTTTATTTATTCTGAGCACTACCCTAATTATTCCTCTCAGTTGGAACTGGTTGAGAATTTCTCCTCGCCAGCAACTTTTCACCAAAACATTTTGGTTTGCTTTAACTCAAGGAGAAAGTTTTCTTTAAATTTTATTTGGGTTGTAGATTTCCAGATTTTAATTTTTTGTAATGGAATTTTGTTTTTCTTTTCTCTTTTTCCAGGAAAAATACAGAAGTTGCAAAAATTCTCTTTAAGTTACAATGAAAAATAAGTTTTTTCGCAAAAAAATAAATCAGCACTTGGACCATCGATACCTTCAAGCTATGCAGTATCTTCATAGTTCAGAGATGGAGAATGCTATTAGAAACTGCAGTGTGTCTCAAAATAAGACTGTGAATAAAAGACCATAATGCATCATTTTCTACTGCTACAGTTACTTCTATTCCCAGCACTTCAGAGCTTGTCGATTATGTATTATAAAAAAAAAAGAAGAGCATTGCGCGCGCGCACACACAACCCCAAGGCACACACTGGGGCTGAAATTTGCTCCTAAAATTTCAACCAAGGGTCCATTTCTATTGTGAAAGATAGCAGGACCTTCTGGTTGATTCGTAGACAGCAGATGCAGCAAAGAAAGTCTTCCACTCCTAGCTGTGGTCTGCCAAATGCTGACAAGTGGCACAGTCAAAGCACATCTAGGGATGAGGAAAAGCAGTTGAGCCAGTGGCAAACACCTGGGCTAGAGGACTGTGCTGGGGATAGGCCACAGCAGCGCCTCCTTGCCATGTGAATCATTTTGAGACTTTGCATAGTTTCTTTTTTAAGCTTTCACAGTTCAATGAAGAGTTAATTCTGTCCAGATTCCAAGCACACAAGCCCCTCCGCACAAATTTTCTTAATCAGTAATGGCCACGTTCCAGCTGCAGGCCCATGGATGTGCAACTTCCATTGAACACCTAGACCACAAAACCAGGCAGGATTGTTATAACCTTAATCTCGTGTGATCTGTGGCATACTCTGGGCCTCAACATTTCACCCGGAAGTTCCTTCATCAAACTCAACAAGATGTGAATGAGTTTTTCTGTTTGAAAGCTCTCTAATCTCAGATTTAAGTGAGAGAATGAGTGATAGAGAATCTACCACCTGGTTCTGGAAACTGGTTTCAGAGGATATGGCAATTACGCTCATGGTTAAAAGTTTGCCTCCTACTTCCAATGGGTATTACGTGTAAGTTAGAGTTGGATAGAGTAGAGTAGGGGAAAGGAGCATTCTTTACTATCCACAGCTCTTCAAACATGACAAACCAAAGACTTTCCTAGCCATATATTGCAACAAAGCAACAATAGATTCACTGCAGGATGACTGAGCCACTGCAAACTCCTCACAACTAAGGACAGAAAAATCAGTCTTCAGAAAATCCATTTAAATCACAAGTCTCACACTAATTAGTGTTCTTCTTGGAGCTCCATCTCCTGGAGGTAAGCAATTATGGGGAAAATCTCTCCTTTCAGAATATTTCTGGCCCTTACCATTATGCAAACATGATCTGACTTCACTCCAAAGGCTTGGAAAATAGAAGGCAAATGAACAGAAATCTAATGCTGGTTCTTTATTTTCAAATCTCATTATTTTTAAGCCAGTCACGATTCCGGGAGCTGACTCAAATTTTTTGAGTGCTGGAAGCAGGTAATATGGTAGACTTCATAGGCAGGCAAAGAAAAGAATGCCTATATCAACAAAGAGGAAGAGCTGAAGAGTCTTCCTCAAGGAGCTGAATGGGGTAAAGAGAGCCTACAGCAGCTAAGATGAAACCCAGTGCACACCAATGGTACACCAGCAGCTTTGCCAGTGAATTCAATCGATTCTGTGGCAAACACCATTGCGGAGGGGCTGGCTGCAGCACGAGGGGGCTTCAGCATGGGACTAGCTGGCAGGCAGCCCCTGTACTGAAGCACCTTCGTGCCCCGGCTAGCCAGGGCAGCGTCTACATGTGCGCTGCTGCAAAGTAAAAAACTCTGAAGCAGGATAGCACTTGTAAATAGTAGTGCTAGTATTTACAAGTGCTATCTTGCTGCGGAGTTAATTAGTCTACTTTGGCCTAATAGGGGTGCATGTGTAAACACATGTGACAGGCTAGCTGGTAATGATTTGCCCCAGGGGTTTTGAAAGTGCAAAAGATGATTGGAGGGCTTGGGATTCCCTTTCCTCACCAATCAGACCCCAGAGACTTACCCTCCATGTCCCCTGATTGGCCCCTTGGGTCACCTGGAGGGGGATAAAAGGGGCAGTGCAGCTCACTCCAGAGGCAGCAGCGAGGGACCATGAGGAAGGAGTTTCAAAGAGCTGGCAAGAGCTGGGCCAGGGGGGCGGGAGCAGTTGCCCCCAAAGAACCTGAAGGAGTGGGACCCGTGGGCAACAGTTGGACCCTCAGCAGCACAGCATGTGGCCGGCAGGAGAGGCTCCCCGCTGGGCTCCAGGATTCCCTACAAGAGGCTGCAGCCAGCAGGAGAGGCTCCCCAGCTCCAGCAAGAGGCCAGGAAGCTCGATGTGAGGCAGGGGATCTGGGAAGGTCAAAACCCCTAGCAGCTTGGAGCAATACCAGTACTGGTGACTGTGTGGTTGCGTTTCTGCCTACCACGTGGGAGATCTGAGTTTAAGTCCCAACTGGAATGAATTGGGGTGCGTGAAATGGCAGGGAGAAATTCTTGTTGCAGTGGAAGGGGATCATTGTGTTTTCTCTCTTTCCCCCCGCCAGGTACCTAGGTCCTATATTTCTTGTTATTTGACATTTTGTATTTTGTGCATTTTATATTTCGCCAACCAGTATTGTTTGTTCTGCTGTTTGTGTTTTATATTTTGTTCAACCGGTCTTTTGTCAACTGGATGAATACGTGTATGATTGTAAGTGCCTAACCCTTATTGAATCCTGCCCCCTCGGGGCATTGTAGTGTCCCCTATACCCCCTGGTTTATACTGGTTATGTTCCCAGTACTGTTTTCTCATTAAAAAGTATATGGTTAAGTCCCCATTGGTGGTCTGACTCTGCTCTACAGGAGAAGAAGGGTTCCTACACCTCCCACAGCGCTTGTGCACTTGGTCTGATCCCTTCATTTGGAGAGGGGGTACATCTTGGAGTACTGCCCGGGTTACACACACAACATTTACTGTGCGGCTAATCAGTCAACTGTGCAGGAAACATCTTGTGTAGACGTGCCCACTGAACTGCAGAAAACTCCCATGCAGTAGTTTCCTTTGCACATGGAGAGACACATTCCTCAGGCAGGTCAAGGGAAAATTCTCTGCTCCAGTCTAGACAAAGCTTATGCACAGCCATGGTTTATGAGTAAGGGATTTGCAGTGAGGATCTGAAAAGAATATTTGCCCTAAGGAATAGCATTTTGGCATCTTGAACTGGGAAGTCAGTCAGCAAAGCATTGAGGGCACTGCCACAAATTGCTGTTGCTAAGTTTTTATATTGCAAAGACACTGTGACAATGACAGGTAACGGGCTAAACTCGACCTCCGCTGCATTGCCAAGAACAGTACCTGCAGGCTCTAGCTTGCTCCAAACTCTAATGGGTGTCACTGGGGCTGTTCTGGTATAATACAGAAGATAAAATGATCCCAGCAAGGTGTCTGTCCAGTCTCCTCTTGAAGACTTCCGAGGTTGGGGACTGCACCACCTCCATGGGAAGTCTATTCCAGATTCTGGTCACTGTGACCATAAAGAAGTTCTTCCTTACATCCAACCTGAAACCATCCTCTTATGGCCATTGCTCTTTGTCCCCCCTGGGGTGCCCTAGTGAACAGTTTTTCTCCCAGCTCTCAATATTCACTCCTTACATACTTATAGATGGCCACCAAGTCCCCCTTCAGTCTTCTCTTCCCCAGGCTGAACAGTCCTAGATATCTTAGTCTTTCTGAATAAGGTTTGTCCTCCAGGCCCTTAATCATTCTTGTGGCCCTTCTCTGGACCCTTACAAGATTATCCATGTCTTTTTTGAAGTGCGGCACCCAGAACTGGACACAGTACTCCAGCTGGGGTCTCCCCAGCACCATGTAAAAAGGAAGTATCACTTCCTTAGGCCTGCTCACGATGCATCGGCTAATGCATCCCAGTATGCTATTAGCTCCGTTGACTATATTACACTGGCAGCTCACATTCATCCTGTTATCAACCATAACCCCAAGGTCCCTTTCAGCCATCATGTTGGACAGGACATCTTGTCCTAACCTATATTCATGTCACTGCTTACTTCTTCCGAGGTGAAGCACTGTGCATTTATTCTCATTGATTCTGCTCCATCCACCTTTCCACTTGGATCCGCATCCTATCCCCTAACTTGACTGCTTTTCCCCATAACTTAGTATCGTTTGCAAACTTGGCCAGCATGCTTTCCACATCCTAATCTAAATCATTGATAAACATGTTGAACAGCATGGGGCCAAGAACTGAACCCTGCAGGACACCACTGGCCACCTCCTGCCAAGATGATACAAACCCATCCACTAACACTCTCTGGGTTTGACCCCTTAACTAGTTCCCAACCCACCTGACCATGGACTCTGCCAGCCCACAATCCCCCCATTTTTTTTTTTATAAGAGAGTCATGTGATACCATATCAAAGGCCTTTTTAAAATCCAAGTATATGATATCAACCACGTCTCCCACATCTAGGCAGTTCGTTACTTGATCATAGAAGGAGACAAGGTTGGTCACACATGACCTGTGCACAATGAAACTGTGTTGGTTATCCTTCAGCATCATGCCTTCTGCCAGTCTCTCACAAATGGACTTCTTCATAATTTTTTTCCAAAATTTTACCCAGTATCGAGGTCAAATTGACTGGCCTATAGTTTCCTGATCCTCCTTCCTCCCCTTCTTAAAGATGGGCACCACATTGGCCCCTTTCCAGCCTTCTGGAACCTCTCCTGAACACCACGAGTCTTCAAATACCTTTACCAATGGTCCCACAATGACTCCAGCCAATTCCCTCAGCATTCTCAGGTGCAGTCCATCTGGTCCAGCTGACTTGAAGACACTCAGCCACTCTAAGTGCTTCCTCACCAGTGCAACACCGACCACTGGTTGGCAATCACCCTCTCTCCACCCCTACCCCTCACCCCCCCGCATCCATCCAGTATCCAACCAGGCGGGCGACCACCATTTGTATGCAGGAACACTGATGCAAAGTATTCATTAAAAAGTTCAGGTTTCTCCTGACGGTCTGTTATCAGCTATCCCGTCCCATTCTGCAAGAGCCCCACATTTCCCAGCATGAATGGGTTTTGATTCTAGGTCAAGTCATACCAGAGAATAAGGAGGAGATACTAATTATAGAGAGTGGAAAATTGCTTCCTTAGCAGCTAATCCTTCTATTTATCCATCCAAAAGGTCAGACCCAGAAACCCAACACCCTTTCAAAATACAGTGAATAGTCAATCCTTGTGGCCATGTGCCAGAATTCCCAATTATGTGCTAATCTGTACTTGTTAGGGGCAAGAAGCCTGCACTGGCCATTTAAAGTAAATGTAAACACTGATTTTTATTCCTGGGTCACTTTAAATAGCCTTTTAAACCCATTAGCCTGAAAGTACAAATGCATTTCACTGTGGCCTATTTATATTGTTTAGCTAAGACAAGCGACACTTGGGTATCTCATTAGTTAAAGACAAGGCCTAACTCATGACCGCGGATGCCACAGACTTCTTCACACATGCAAGCGTCAACTGCTTATATAAAGGACCACACATGTAAGAGAGGATTTGCTACATGATGCAGTTTTATCCTTAGGATTTCAAGCCCTTTTTACCTTCAGACATATAAGTGTAGAGTTTAATCTTTTAAGAAAAGGCATGAGTAAATACATGCCTGTAGAGGAGGGGGTAAGGATCTAATCCAGGGTTCACTGAAGCTAAAGGAAAGATGCCCTTGCCTATTTCAATGGGCTCTTAACCCACTAGTTTTGCCGCTATACAGTGTGCAGGCAGTGCACAGGCTCCCATCCATAGCTCTGCCAGCACTCTTCAGGGCTGCCCAGACATGCTTCTGCTAATCCATTCACAGCCCCTTATACGCAAAAGATGATTGCCCCAATACAAGCTGCACCCAATGGCTTGTGGAGAAGATAAAGGTGTACAGGCTAAGAGAGGACCACCAAGCTCATTCCCAGTTAACCCAAGACATAAGGACTTGTGTTCATCCCTTTTGCAGTGGAAAGCCAGCCAGTGCACAAACTGTGCTGAACCACTCGGATCCCAGTATGGTCACTTTTTATTCTAAACTGGCACGTCCAAATGAAAACCAAAAAAACCCCACTAAACAGGTTGGCAAGTAAGTTTCCTAGTTGCTCTTCCCTTTGTTCTTCCAGGGTGGACAAACTGCATGCAGGTCAGAGGGATGTCTTTCAAATCAGACTTTAAAAATATTGTTGGTCCTTTCTCTTCTGTAAAACTTTCAAAGAACCCACAATCAACTGAACTTGGGCTTGTGTCATTGGCCTACTCCCCCAGCTGCTGGGTCCACTCCAGAGGTGAGTACCTTTCAATGTTGTTCGATGTAGGTAGTTGCAATGTGCTGTGGAAGGAATGCTGCTGCATAGAGGGTAAGATCTTTTTCAAAGAGTCACCTGATTTCTTTTCAAGTCAATGGAAGCAATAGAGCAAAATCCTAACCAACCTGGTAGTAGGCCAGGAGCTGCAATATCGAGCAACTGCAAATTGTACATGTGAAAAGAGATTGGACTTGTCAAACAGGACAGGGAGTCGTCTGCTTCCAGAGCATAATGCATCAAGCTAAAAGCAACTGGGAACTCGGGGTGTGCCACTGATGATTTTTCTGTTGGCATTTGCCTTGCTCTTCCCTCATCAGCTCTAACAGCAGCCATCAAACATACCACTCCTTTCTCAGAAATTCAGGGCTCAAACCCAATCCCACTGAAGTCAGACATCCTTCCATTGACTTTAATAAGAGTTGCATTAGACCCTAGTGGCACAGATGAAGTATAAAGTAAGAAAAATATCCGGTGATTTCAGTGGGCATTGAATTAGATCCTAGATCTTATTTCATTATGTGTGCCAAACGGCACCTACCTGTGCGGGCCGGGAGCGCCCCGAGCCCTTTTTCACGCTGCACGCGGGCTGTGGCCAGCAGCCCGGGCACGCGGGGGTGGAGAGGGGAGGCTTTCACTCTGGAATTAGGCACGGACGCGTATCGGTAGTTTAAAAGATTGTTTACTTACACCGAGATGACAATGGTGTAGGTTGGAAAGCTTGATTCAGTTGCGGTTACAGACAGACACAACACAGACGGTCTCGTGGAGGTTGCTAGGCTCCACGGTGCAGAGCTCCGGATGCTCTGGGTGAACAGGCCACCAATGTAGAAATCGTAAATATGTCTTATATTAGTCGCGCTCGAAGACGGGAAGAGGTGGGCGGTGGATCAGGCCGCCAAGCTCCTCTGGATCTCACACAGGGTCTCTATTACCCTGCCGTGTACCCAGAGTCCCCACGAGATGGATGTGGAGTCCTCTTTGGCTTGGGCGGAAACTGCTCAAGCCTCTTATACGGCTAACAGGCCAATCGCTAGCTGCCACGTGTGAATAATTTAGCACTAGCCAATCACGGGAAACAAATTTGCATACCAGTGGCGGGAACTCTTTTGCACCGTGCATTCCTCTTGCAACTTGAGCAATGCACTCTGCAAAAGAAGCTGCAGAAAAGGCGGGAAACTGGTCCCTGCACCGGGGTTTCCTCTTGCTACAGGAAACTCCCGTGCAATGCTCTGCAACTTAACGTGGATAATTCTGATGCCGAAGCACACACACACAATCATGTCTTTTGGGTCATGACACTACCCAGAGACATAACCCAGCACAATGCTCTAATGACCAAGCCACAAGTTAGGCATGATTGAGACCCCAAGGAGGGTATCAAGCCCTCCTGTGTAGCCAAGAGAGACAGCTACATTGGGCCAGGAAGAAGAAAACAAGCCAGAGGGCATGTGGCTCAGCAAGATGGATTTTGCTCTGGGTGGAAAGTGGCCCTGGGTTCTACCCTGGATCTCTGTCCTCCATCCATTTTATTCACTGAATAGTAATGAATACTAGGTGCAATGACTCAGCTTCAGGAGAAGAGCTGGAGAGAGGACTGGATGCCTGACCTGCAGACTAGTGGCTGGAGCATTGTGCTGGAAAGCAGGTACGTGTTCAAACCTCCTGAGTGAGGGGTCTCCCACTTCCTGAGTAACCTAACCATTAGGCTATTAGGACCTAACCACTAAGCCATTGAGAAGTTGTTCCTCCTCCTTTGGCATCTAACAGCTAGAGTGTGCATACCTGGGTGAGCATACAGTAATGTGTACCTGCCCGGCTCTAGAGAACAGCCCTACCTAGCTGTGTGGACGCTTGCAGGTACATACCACATGTGGACTAGGATCACATACTGTAAGTGCCAAAACCAGCACTTATGTGGCTGGCTTAGGGCCATTTGGGCATGTAAAGTGAAATAGGATCTAGCTCTAACTGTACATGTACAACCATTAAGGTACAACTACAGGAACCCGCATCTTAAAGTATCACTTTGCATCTAATGATACTTTACACAGACAACGACCCCCCTACATATCATTATGATCTGCCTTTACACAGAAGGAAATTACAACAAGAAAACATTAGGAGACTTACAGAGAGTTAATGAATCAATTTATTCCTCAGGTCCTTCACTGTGCCTTTATGTCTCTAAAGGTAAGAGCCTACAAGTGCAATACTACACCTGCAACAGCTGCTTCTCCCTTTTAAGTGACAGTATCTGTGGTTTACATGTCCAGGACTGAAACAGCAAGGAAGTGGCAACACTGACAAAGTTATTTCCTACTTCAAAGGTACGGGCAAAAACTCATCTCGGATACCATGATGTGATAACACTGGGCAACTCTGGGGACTTACTTCCCCTCAGTTCCATCAATGCAACCCTCCAGAAGTTAATTTATACTTGTATATCCAATGTTTAAATTATCCAGTGTATACATTATTTTTTAACTCGGCAAATTGATTCTACAGGGGAATATGTACCCCTCTCTCTCATACACATGCACATGCACACGTGCTCATAGTGTGGGGAACAACCCTGTACTAGCCATGGGTAGATGAAAACAAAAAAGCTCTTTTCAGTCACCAACTTCATTTTTACAGTGAGATTCCCAACCTTGCCCTCTACCTACTGCTTTGCATTTTTTTCCCGCTTCCCCCATCCTCCATGTCTCTCGGTCCTTTTAGACTACACTCTCCAGAACGGTGACAGGGTTTCCCTTCCTATTAGGAAAGCACCTAGCCCGCTGTGCTCACTGACACCATCTAATACCTTGGCACTTTATTCTGCTTTTCCACTTCAACAGTCCTCTGCAACCATGAACTACAAATTGAACTACAGAGACTGCCAATTAATTTGCTGGGCCATTACTCATTCTAGTCTATGCTGGTAGTTTTCAGAGATGTAAAAGCCATGTAGCACTACAGCCAAGGTGCCAGCTCCCCCATGCCCAGCAGAGCAGTGCTCAACTCAGCTATAGCTATGCGTGGGAGAAGGTGACTAGGAATTTGCTTGAAGACTTTTCCAATTATCCAACTCCTAGCCTGAACCAGGGCCTAAAAGCTCTTTTAAAGGCACACCAGGCTACAAACAGTCCCCTAGGTATTGATCCTCTAGCTGCTGATCCGTATTACACATAGATGCCAGCACCGCCATTCCTCCAGCAGACCTCACAGCCAGCGTGTGGGGAGCTTAGGGCACAGACCTGGCTATACAGGCTTTACGTAACCTAGAAACTCACTCTGTGCCCTGGCTATGCCCCATTAAGGCGACACGCTGCCCTGCGCTGCTCCCAGAGCCTGGAAGCTTGCTTGAGATGCTTACTCCAGGCAAATGATCTTGGATCTTATCTCTATACCAAACGCGTACTGACTGTGACTCACTCCCTGGCTGTGAATATCTTGAATAACAATTCTGTGCCTCAGTTTCCTCAAAGTAACAAGGGGTCTCCATCTGCAGAAGGGGAAAAGAGCAGTTCTGGAAACCCTCTGTTGTTAATGTTTGCACAGGACTTTGAAGAGGAAAGATCCTGCCTGCATATTTTCCCATTTGATTACAAATGCAGCCCTAGTCTGCTTCTTTTTGACAATACAGCACTGTTTCTCAGTGGGAGAGCTTCAAGCACATCCACAGGTAATGCACAGGGTACCAGGGCGGGGCTTTGTGCAAACATTTTTTATTCACAAGGGCCTGACAGGGCAGAGTCTGACCCTTCCCCTTTGGAAGAACAGCAGGTTTCAATCAACTACAGTTGGATCCCCCCCTCCGCCCTTGCAGGTCAGGGTCCCTCATGAACTCTTCATGCCTCAGCTCCCACACCCACATCATCAATCATCGCTCTGCCAGGCCTGACAGCCAGAACCACTCTGATTTACAATGGAAACACAGCCAAGGGAGACCCTCTGCTACTCCGAGCACCATTGCTAATAGGTTCTGCTCCTCTGACTGCATGGCAGTCGGCTCCCCTGATCACAGCCATCTCAGTGACAAGCCCCAGCCCCTTTGAACGATGAAGGAGTCACCAAAAGGAAGGAAACCCCAAATTGTTTTATATGGACATCACCATCTTTCATTTGTAGCTCTCTGGGCACTACTTAATTGCCACCCCCTGCCCCCCATCCCTCCAAGAAGTGGGTGCATTTCTCTTGCACTATTTATATAATGTTCTCATGCTTTTTACACCAAAGTGCTTTACAGGTCAGAGACCAAATTCCTTGCACGGGTAATGATCAGATGGAACAAGGCCCAAGTAACTACTCCAGAACTGGGGCCTGTGTTGTTACAACAGGTAAAGGAAAAGCTCAGCTGATCCTGCTAGGATTTGACGAAGTTACATGGCACTACCAGCCTGGTCTTCTGGATATATAGGATTTGTTAAACAGTGCATCAGGCCAGATCCACAGCTGGTCTAAATCAGTCTAGCACTGCTGAGGTTGATGGAGCTAGGCTAAATTACACTTCCTGAGGATCCAGCCCACTAACTTGGGCAATAACAAATCTGATACACTCCTGGAAAGAAACTATTCCTGCTTCCATTGCTCTTTGGCCTGTGCCATGGGGTGCATAATGCTGAACTAGCTAAGCCAGTATGAATTGTTACCATATGTGTGCTCTAAACACTGAAGAACCACCTGCAGCTTGCCTGCTCTTTGGACCTTACATTCACAACTAAGAGGTTTATGTCAAATAATTGTAACCATGGGTGCCAGTCACCCTTCCCAGTGCACTCCAAAACCCAGCCCTGGCCTGATGCTTACTAGAAAAAAAATTACAACACACCACTGCCAGGGGAACAAGCCAGGATGCACCATGGCATTTCCTCCTGCCTTGTCCTATGCTAGTTGGCAAATCTGGCAAGGCCTCACTGTTCCCCTGTTGCTGGCAAGCAGGCAAACTGTGAGTGTGGCTAAGAGAGTGAAGGGAAATTGGTCCAAACACCATCCATTTGAAGCACAAAGGCTAGGTCTGGTCCCAGCAAAGGAGCGAGAACTGTAGTCACCTGGGTCTTAATCCCAAATCTGTTATGATTCCTCCCAGGTGATTTTGAGTAAGTTGCCTAATATCAAAAAGATTAAAAGCAGCTACTAATGGCACGTGCCTCAATTTCAGATAAATCTGGACCAGAACAGAGACATAACTAGTATTTGTGGTGCCCTCAGCAGCAGAGGTATACCTAGCGGGGGGCTCTGAAATGGAGGCAGGGGGGCTGCAGACTCCAGCAGCTATGGTGTCTCTCACCAAGATACAGGTCTACCACTTAGTCATCATCTCCATTCTCCCCTATGGGTGTGAAACGTGGATGACCCACCATCATCATCTCAAGAGCCTGAAGAGGTATCACCAACGGTGCCTCCAGAAAATCTTTTGCATCAAATGGGAATATCGTTGCATCAACAGCAGCATCCTTCCTGAAGCCAGGGTTACCAGCACTGAGTCAATGGTCCCCAAACACCAACTTCACTGGATCAGACACTGTGTAGATGCCCAACTTCCAACTCCAAAACAAGTGCTCTACTTCCAGCTTCGTTACAGCCTGAGACCTCGCAGTGGTCAGAGGAAACACTACATGGACACATTGAAAGCCGACTTCAAGAAAACAGAGGGCAACATCAAGAGCTGGAAGAAGCTGGTTGCTAACTGACTCCAGTGGCATCCCAGCCTCAGCTAAGTGGCAGCCCACTTAGAGGCAAAGTGTCTTGCCCTCAAAGCAGAGAAGAGGGTGGAGGAAGGAAACAGAGCCAATGGCCTACTGTTCCTTGAGGAAAGACTTGCAACTTCTGCAGACAGATCTGTAGCTGAAGGACTGGACTTTTAAGTCACCTCAAGACCCAGCAATAGGCTATAGTAGAGACCATCCTCGAATCAAGGGATTGCCAACCACAGTCTCTCTCAAATGTGGAGTGGGAACAAGTGGCCAGGACCCAGCAACTAGGATGTACAGGGAGTGGGAATCGAGGCTACTGCCAAGCACCATGCCAAGCAACGATATAAAACATGAAAGTTGTTGCTAGGATTAACTCCCTGGCTTCAGGCTCCCTCTCCCTGCCCCTCCTGGCTCAAGAGCCTCATATCCCCCTAACTGCTGATTCCTGGTCATTTCCACCTCCTTCACACTGCTGGACATAGCTGCCAGAGCCTTGAGTTCTCCGTTCCAGCACCCGTGCATCAGCGCTCGTGTCCCTGTCACCCACCGCTGGTTACCCCACTAGACACGATTATCAAGGATTGCTGAATTCCCACAGTTTGAACTGGAGGGAGTGGTTCCAGCAGGTTAGCTCTGCAAACTGGACCCATTTAAACATCTCTCATTGTGGAGACATCCAAAAATTAGAGGTGGTTTCTGAGACTGCATTTGCCCACATACACAGCCCTTACTTCTTATGCATTTTGGGGAAGAGGCTGCTACAACGATGACAATTTCCTTTACAGAATTGGAGATGTGCAGTTATTAGCATCTTACCCTAGCGCACAAGGAATCTAGGCTATTCCACCTTAGTTTCCAGGCCACCAGGTTGCCTATCCTATAAGCACAGCAACATGCTCTGATGGCGTCATTAGCCTTCATGTGGGGCCTGCCCCACCAGCTGCCTTCTTCTCAAAATAGTCCAAGGATGACACTGCTTGGGACATCAGGCTCAGCTAAATAGCATTTGCCTGCACTCAGCCGTTTCATCACGCAAGCTGCTTTCTCTCTCAGACACAGCAGAGGAGAGCTTTCGCGCTCAGCTTTTGCTGTTGCAAGTTACTGTTTGTTCCCTTCCTCCCAAAGGAGGGGCCCAGCAATGCCATACCATCTGGCACAAGAAAGCCCCAAGTAAATTCTATTATCCAACCCACTGATTCCAGTGTCTCCTCCCATGAACTAATTAAATTAACCCCACCCTGCCTAACTGCAGAATTTAATTCCTTCCCCTCATTCTGGATATCAATCTGTTTCTAAAAAGAGACCAGCGGTAAGAATAACAGACCATAACTCAAAATACAAACTGCCAAGCATTATTATTATTGTTCTGTTTTCCCCTCACAGCTTAAACAAAGCCCCATGGGAGCCTTTGCATTGATCCAAAGCCCACTGGAATCTCTTTTCTAGTTTTGCTCCACTCCTTTATGGTGAAGGTCCAATGCTTGAGTCTGCAACAGAGTTGAAGAGGGAGGAAAAACTGTGGGTTACCCCACCCCAGAAAGATCTGGCCTCATGCTCCCTACCCTGTGGTGATCTGAGTCTCAGTGGAAGAAAAGGGACTGTAGCAGCAGTGGACCCAACCAGCCACGCCAATGTACCATAAAGCAGCAGAAAGCCTTAAGAAATTAAACTGCATCCTGGAGTTTGCACCAATAGTTTCCACACTGGAGGAGGAGGAGAACCTCATCTTTGAAGCCCCAAAGCTCCAGCCTGATTCCTTCTGAGCTTCAGAAGTACAGGCAGTCCTCGGACTTATGACACAATTGATTCCTGAAAACCACGTCTTAAGTTGAAACATTGCAACTCAGAACCAATTTTTCCAATAGGAAACAATGTTATAAATGGGGAATTGGTTCCTGAACCAAGGCCCGATGCCCTATTTTCACCAGAAATAACCCAGAATTTTGTACTCAATCAATTACAGATGAGTAATCTAGCTACATTAACGTATATATATTGTAAAGAGCAATCATAGATTTGGAAAGACTTATTTGAGATGACTTGGCTGGACTTCTTGAAGGGCTCTTGGCTGGAGTCTTCTCAGGAGTCTTGGCTACAGGTTTTTCTGGAGTCTTGTCTGCTTTCTTAAAGAAAGCGTCCAAGGAAGTTTGGACAGATGTTCTCCAGGGAGATGGCGACACAGCAAACTTGTTCGCTGGCATGGTGTGGTGTTGGATCAAGCATTGTAAAGTCAAAACTGATGTCAGAAAATTGAAACAGGGTGTCAATTTATAAACGTTGCAAGTGCGAAACATTGTAACTTGAAACGTTGTAAGTCGAGGACTGCCTGTACTGCAGCATTACACAGTCACTGTAACAAAGGCGGCATTGTAAATACTGCAATTATGTTCATTACATAAATATCTTTACAGAAAATTACTCTATGTCCCAACCTCCTGGATACATTGAGGGCTTCATTCATTAATGTTCATAAAGAACTTAGAGATATTTAGATACTTAGAGGAGGTTGGATATGCATCTAGCTGGGGTCATCTAGACCCAGCCCTCTTTCCTGCCTATGCAGGGGGTCGGACTCGATGATCTTTTGAGGTCCGTTCTGACCCTAGCATCTATGAATCTATGAATATTTAGAAAGAAGGACCTATAGAAACTCCTGGTTTTCCTCTAATCCCAGGCCCTGTGGGTACAGCGGGTGGAACCTGGACTAGAAGTTGGGATACCAGTTTAGTGACCTTTGAGGCACAGGAAAAAATGGGCATGTTTTCTCAGCTGCATAACAGAGATGGCATTTTTCTCTGCCATTGCTTGGAAAAGTGCCTGGAAGTCCATGGATGAAGAGCACTGTGACTACCTCTTGGCAATTCTGTTGAGTGCTCTGATGGGGTTTCAAAATCTGCTCAAGAGTCAAAAAATGAGAGAGAAATATGTTACAGCTTTCTGATACATCTGGAAAGCTCAAAAAGGTCTCAGAAAAGATGATTTGCCATTTTGGACCCAGCAAACCAAACTGCTCTTGCCCTGCTCTTGCAGCAATTGAGGATGGAAATACAGGGCACTGCAGCCAGGAGCCAATAAATCACAGCGGCACTGTCCGTCCTTTCACCAAAATAAACCTTGGAGCTGTTCTACCTGCAGTCACTGCTCATTACTGGATGTTTTAGGGATTCCAGATCGCTCCTAAGAGCCTCATTAGGAAAGCCAACAAGGATTTATAGCCCTGACACTAGCCAGCAGTACGGTGCTATGCCCGCCCATTCTCCTCCCCTCCCTCTCCCAAGAAAAAAAGATCAACCATCACCAAAGTACCAAGCAAACATAGATCATCTCAGGGTTTCATACTCAACCAGAGATCAGGAAGCTGAATGCTCCGAGCAACCAAGCAAATGAAACTTAAAGGGAGCCAGAGTCTTGAGTCTTTGGTCAAGCTTTGATTTTTGTCCTTAGATTTGCTGCAAAATCTCTTTTAAATACTCTGGAAGCCTCCACGTTTCTCCCCTCTTGAGCATTTCCTGCCACAAATGTGTCAGGTTTGTGCTTGGTGTTGGGACCCAGAGGTCTTCAGGCCTATGTTTGACCTTTGGGCTTAGCTCAAGCTGCATGCTTAGCTTGAATTGTGGCCGAGACCTGCACCCAGTAAAAGCAGCAGATGGAAACATACTGTCCCTGACTTAAAATGAATCAGGAAGTTGGCTAACTAAATTGAATAAATATAACCTGGGCAAAAGAGGAGGAGTCCGAGCAAAACCTACCCCCACCTAAGAATAAAAAGATTACCTCAGAATAAAAACTTCCAGTTAAAGGTACTATATTTGGCAAACAGAAGCAAGATTATTAATATGCATTAGGAGGATGGCTTAAGCTAATTGTATGCATTAAGAAATGCAAGCTCTATGGCATATAAAGAGCGGTGAGGGAGCGTACCCAAACACTCCTGAAGAAAGCCTAAAGAGACCCTGTCACCAATCCAAGATCCTGTCTTGACATCAGACGTGGGAACCAGGAGCCCCAGACAAGACTTCACCGCCTGATCAACCAGCAAAGTTGCGTTTGCAACATTTTGGGGTGGTGAGCATCTGCTTTGACTAGCTACAAACCTAATTTTCTTAACTTCTAAAACTGCTTCAGTTCTAATTAGAGTTGTGTCTGTTAGGGTTCAGAAAACTTGCGCTTAGTTTAGGACAACCATGTCTTAGTCTCCTTGCCTGATGTAAGACCCATTATTAGTGTCATAGGAATGCAACACTGGCCCTGAGGAAGAACAGACAGACAGAAAGCTTCCTCCCATTATCCTCTGCCATGGCACATGTACTGACGGGGTGGTCAGCTGCACACTCTTCATGTATTGCTGCACAATGGATTTACACAAATGAACCTTCATGCTGAAAATCAGGTCTTCAATCCTAATTGGAATCTACGGCCTTTAAGGAAAGTTACTGGCATTTTTTGATGGGTGCCTTGAATCTAACAAGGGGTGCCTTAAGTCTAAGAAGGGTAACAACCACCGCCTTAGGTTAGGGACAAACATTACACATAAACTGGTTTAAGTGATCAGAAACTGGGTAAAACCTGTAACAGAACAGACATTTAGTGCACGTTAACCAGTTTCAAAATGGCCAAAACTGATTTGAGATAAACCTGGTTGAATGTAGTATCAGATTTAACTGATTTGGCTCAAACCGGTTTATGCAATGTTTGTCCCAGACCCGTTGCTGGTCTAAAATAAACCAGACACTCCCAGCACCCCAGCATGCTCTCTGGGCTGTGCTTAGCAGGGCTCTCTGCTCTAGCAGAGAGCCCCGCCCCTCTGCTCTCTAGCTGGAAAAGGGGCTGGCCCTAGCAGAGACACCAGCTGGCATGGGCCCATTAAGGCAAAGTAGGCAGAGAGGGAGTTAATTCTTTCCTCCTTCCCCTTTTCTCCCACTGCAGCTGGGGTCAGCCTGTCTGCCAGGGAGCCAAGGGGAGGGGGCTGCAGCGGTGTCCCCTGGAGCTGCCAGACCCTGGCTGCAGGGAAGGGATGGAGGGAAGAATACACCCTTCTCTCTGCCACCTTCACCTTAAAGGGACCGTGCTGGGTTGGTTGTCCCACAGGGTGGGGAGGGGGACTCTGTTCCATGGTGGGAGGGACTTTCCCCCCCACTCCTCCTCCCAGGTATGGCACTGGATGGGGACACTTCTTCCTCCTCCCTTTCCCCTCTGCCACTACAGGGCTGGGGCAGGGGGCTCCATGAGATGCTGCCCAGCCCCAGAGCAGGGATAGGGGGCATAGATTCATAGATGTTAGGGTCGGAAGGGACCTCAATAGATCATCAAGTCCGACGCCCTGCATAAGCAGGCAAGAG
>NW_005842240.1:584808-587817 GCF_000455745.1 Alligator sinensis | reverse complement strand
TCTTTCCCCTCCTCCTCCTCCTCCTCCCAGAGGGGCAGTGGGAGCGCGGAGCTCAGATGGGCAGGGTGTGGGTGTGCCATGCCTGCAGCTTCACACCCACAGAGGGGAAGCCCCGCTCTGGACTCCATGGGGAAGCAGGCAACGGGGCTCCCTCCACTCCTGGCAGAGTGCAGGGACCTGCACAGTGGTGGCAGGCTCCACTGCAGAGCTTCCTCCACTGCGAGGGCTGGAGCTGCAGGCTCAGGGACCAGAGCCCCTGGGATAAGGCAGGCTCCATTCCCTTCCCCCACCACGCAGTGCTGGCTGGAATCAGTGCCTTGACTTCCCTGCCTGCTGCTGCTGCCAGGCAGCGGGGGCTGCACACCGTAGGGGGAGTGTATGAGGGTCCCTACACCCCCCATCTTCCCTCATACCCCACACACCCTACCCTGACCAGCTGAGCTCCGTGCTCCTCTTGCCCCCCCTGTGGGGAGGAGGAGGAGGAAGAGTTCTCTTCACCATGGAACAGAGCCTTCCCCTGACCTGGGGGGAAAAATGGGGGGGAAGAGTCCCCCACTGGGGCTAGGCAGCATCCCATAGAGCCCCCCACACACACACACACACACTCCGCAGCAATGGGGGAGAAACAGGGGGAAGAGTCCCCCTCTGGGGCCAGGCAGTCTCACAGAGCCCCCATCCCCACCCCACTGCAGGGGGGGGAGGAGGAAGGAGAAGAGCCCCCCCAGCACTGAACAGGGCCCTTCTCCTGGCCCCATGGTGGTGGGGGAGAAGGAGGAGGGGGAAGAATTACCCTCTGAGACCAGGCAGTCCTGCATTGCTCCTGGCTGTTGGGGAGCCACTGGGGCCTGGCCATGCCCCCCTCCTCAGCTCAGCTTCCTGGTGAAAGGGAAGGAAGGGCTGCTCTAGCACACCCAGGCTTCTGGCTTGAGCTACTGGAGGCATGTGCCGAACATCTATCCACTTGTAAACTGGTTCACTCTCTACTAGTTAAACTAGCCTGCAAAGACTGAATTAATTCAAGCTCAGGCTTTTTGAATGTCTGTCACTAACCCAAGAGACTAAGACTAACTCGTTCACAGAGGTATGAGCTTCCCTTGGCAACAATCTACAGTGACAGATGGTAGGAATGGACTCCCTTTTCCCAGTCTCAGACAAACGTGGCTACCCACCTCTATACCCCCAAAAGGTAAACATCTGCTCTTTTGGAAAGAAGAAGGTATTTGGACACTTCTACCCATGCCAGAAATTGTGAGTTTTCTTATCTGAGCTCAGTCTTTCCACTGAATAGGTAAAGAAAGGTACCTTTAAAGATGAAGGCATGGCCTACACATACTGATAATCAGCAAAAATGTAGCACAAAGGCTGATAGCTTCCCTCTGGTCTTGCAAACCATCCAAAAAAAGACCTTTCCCCAGTAAATTTCACTTACCTTGCAGACAGGACCAAGTGCAGAGGCAGGTCCAAAATCCTGTTAGACATGAGGGCTGCAGTATTTTGATTTGGCCCATTAGAAAAAAAAAAGTGATTGGTTCTAAGTGATTCAGACTTTTGGGAGGGGGGGACCCAAAGAAGTTTATTTCTGTGGGACATTGGTCTGTGCAACAAATCAGTCTCTGTGTCATTCTTTAGAAGAGCAGCTGGAACAAGGGTCTCCTTTCCAGGCATGTTATATACCTGCTTACAAGCAGGAGCAGGTCTGTTAATCATTTAAACAAATCTGAGTTGCTCCTCAGTGATATCTATTGGCAGGTGCTGGTACACTCAGACAGTGGGAATTTTAAGGAGCTGGCAATCATTTTGCTATTAGAAAGTGACACACTGTGGTTATTCTGACGATCCAACACCATCGCAGTACAGCATGCTCTCCCCAGAGCTCTTCCAAATCAGGGAAACTTAGATGTTTTAGACATGGGTCAAAAAAATTGCCATCTCCAGCCCTAGTGAGACTGCAAGATCTTTGGGAAAGGGACCATCTTGTTACACAAGTACAGCTCCTAGCACAATGGGGCCTTTTAACAGTGTGCTTTGGCACTACCCAGGTACTCATCTGCAGTCCCTAATGGGGCCATTTTCACCCTCGTCACAGGACAAAATCTCCGAACAGTCTCTTCTTAGGCACTACTGCCCCAAGAAGCATCTCCTCTTCTCCCAAAGTGCTTTGGCTGGCCAGGAGCAATCTCTTTTTCCACTTCCTTGCACAAGGTACCTAATACCTGAGCCCCTTCCTGTCAGCTGGGCCTCCTCTTTCTTCTCCTTCCTCCATATCTACTGCTGATCGGAAGGATATAAGTGAAGCTAGCCTGGCCCAATGGTTTTCTTTACTGCTTTCCCCCCAGCAGATAGCTATTGAGTTCTGTAAGCATGGAGATTTTCAAGCCACTGCTACATTGTAACATGGCTGAACCTCATCCTGCCCTCTTGCTCTTCTGCCATGCCTTGATGTTTTGGTTTTCTTGGGGAGGTTGGATGATCCCCTGGGCAAAGGTCCATCTGCCTAGACCCCCTGTTTTTCTTCAGGGCTCCACCTCCCCTACACCCTGCTGCTTTCCTCTTGGATCTGTGGTGACGGATTCTTGCCAGTCTAGTAAAGTTTCCAGTCTGGGGCCTCTCTCTCTGGGCTCCTTTCATATTCCTTACATCATTGGTTATATCCTCTTGTCTCTCCTATCATTAAATCAATACAGTTGTTAAGCTGACTGGTTATTCATAAACATAACATTATGCACATTCACTTGCGGAGTCCCAAAATTAGTTCACTCCTTTTAAGTAATATTATGAATTAATTCCATAACTCCATAAATTAACTCACTTATCGGTTTCCCATTCACCTCCAGGCAAGGTTTCTTTGGGTAGATGTGATATCTTTTATTAGACCAGTGATATCTTTTATTAGTGGCCAAGGTCTGGAATGGGCTCCCAAGGGAGGTGGTGCTCTCCCCTACCCTGGGGGTCTTCAAGAGGAGGTTACATAGGCATCTGGTTGGGGTCATCTGAACCCAGCACTCTTTC
>NW_005842240.1:573301-584705 GCF_000455745.1 Alligator sinensis | reverse complement strand
GAACCCAGCTCTTTTTCCTGCCTATGCAGGGGGTCGGACTCGATGATCTATTGAGGTCCCTTCCGACCCTAACATCTATGAATCTATGAAAACCAACTAAATAGTTGGAAAAAAGTTCTTTGAAAGCTTCTGGGCACAAATACCCTTCATCAGGCACAGGGAGGCTGTGCTGGTGTTATGTGTTCTCTGAGGTAGAAAAGAAGCTAATTTACAACAAGCTTGTCTGTGAAAATGCAAATGAGTAGAAGTTAGGAAGACAATGGGTAGATGGGGGGAGGGCAGGAAGGGAGGAAAATGTGTAAAGGAATGCAAGTGGTCAGCTGGAGGCAGGTTAGCTGGGGTATCAGATGTCAGGTGGGTTGTAATGTGTCATAAATCCAATGTCTATATTAAGTCCATGATTTTTCGTAATCAGTAGATTTATGAAGTGAAGTTCATAGGCTCGTCTACGAAAGGTGTTTTGTAAATTCCCTTGGAGGATTAGAACTGAGAGATCAGAGAGGGAGTGATTGTCTTGTGAGAAGTAGGTACCCAGAGGTAATTGGATATTTTTGTCTTTGATGGATTTTTGGTGTGCCTTCATTTTGGTACACAGTTGTTTGGTTTCTCTTACATCTTCTCCATCAGGGCATTTGGTGCACTGAATCAGATATATTACATTTCTGGAGGTGCCAGTGTAAGATCCTGGAATGGTGATGGTTCTGTTGTGGGCTGTAGTTACTGTGGGACTGGTGGAGATGTGCTGGCAGGTCCTGACATTTCTGGTCCTGACATGGTCTGGATCCATTTGGTGTGGTTTGGGTCATAGGAATTTTGCTTCTGTTGATGACGTTAGTGAGGTTCAGTGCTTGTTTAAAGACTAGGATGGGTGGTTCTGGGAAGATCTCTTTAAGATTTGGGTCTTCTTTTAGTATGGGTTGCAATTGTTTGAAGATTTTCTGTGTAGGTTCCAGGCATAGATGGTATGTCATAAATAATGGTGTGCGATTCATGGGGATTTTCTTTTTGTACTGCAGCAATTCTTCACATGGTATCCAAGTGGCTCTTTCAAAAGTGCAATCTGTCTCTCTGGAAGAGTGTCCTTGTTGCCTGAAACCCCTTTTGAGATTAATTTTGGTTGTGGAAATATTCCTTCAGATGGAGGTGTTGGAAAAATTCTTCTAGTTCTCCACATTGTAGTATCTTATTGGGGTATTTTTGTGGACAGAAATTAAGGCCTTTAGAGAGGACAGATTTTTCAGATTTGGTAAGTGTGTGCATGGAGAGATTGATAATATTTGAGGGTAGATTGGTTCCTCCCGTTTCATCAAGTATGAGGTTGGAATGTAAGGTATTGCTGTTGTTTCTCTGAAGGTTGTTTTGTGGCTAGGAAAGTTGTTCCTGTAGTAATTGAAGACCCAATAACTGCATACCAAAATGGTATTATTCCTAATTATTGCTATAAATTAATTCATAAATCAATTCCCTTCTTGCTTCTTGCACATTTCTCTAAATTCATTCACAGTCCCTAAATTAATTTCCTTCTTGTTTCTTGATCTCATTTCTTGAATTTCTATGAACTTCTAGAAATTCATTCACAGTTCATAAATTAATTTCCTCCCAATCGCTGACCTAACCTGGCACTGCTGTGCCTTCAGGTTGGTCAGATCTTTACTTGAGGCTCATACCAGCATTTGTGGGACCCGGTTCAGCCGCCTGGGTCCCACATCTCCACACAGATTGTGCAACTCTGTGTGTGAGCTGTACTCTCTACTTTCTGGGGGACACCGACTTCTGGTCCATCTTCCAGCTCTTTCTTCAATTGCCTGGCTGACTCACTAGGCCAACAAGGATGGGCTCCTCCAGGCAAGTGACCCTGTGCCCTGGGAGGCCTGTCCCTTTCCTAGGTTGCCCCTGGGCCCTTTTCCCAGTGTACCTGTGACCATGTGGTTCTCCCAGAGACACTCAGGTGAGTTTTCCCCTGGCTGGGTCAGCTTCTTGGGTTTGTAGCAGGGGCTGGAGTAGTTCCTGCTACAGGTCTTATCACAAACCCCAACCTGTGAATAGGGTCACTGCTGTAATGTAAATAAGTAGGAATACATAGTGCTAACATGGTTTTCCACTACTTTTTAGTAACACTCTTCTCCATGACCTCTGGACATTTGAGACTTCTATTTACCTATATAACAATCACCTCTCCCTCTAATTACCTAATGCTCCCACCCAAACACCCATGCTTGTCTATTTAGTCACCTGTTAAATTACAGACCATGACCTCTCTGAGGCAGTGACTGACTCAGTTTAGAGATCAAGGAGTGGAAGGGCCCAGAGAATGAACTATTCTTTCATGCATAAACATTGCCTACATGAGATGATTTGGATCTTGTCACGGCCTACGCAGCTTTACCACACTCCTTTGCTGCAAAACTCAGGCTGCTGATTCACCACTGATACAGGCTCTCCTTGTGGGAAGCAGCAGTGGGAGCATGGAGAAGGCACTGGCTCTTCCATCTGCAGCAGTGGTTAATTGTACATCCAGTTTCTGCCAATACAGACACATGCATGGAAGCACATGCAGGATAGCCACCCTCCTGGATGACATACCAGAGACCAAGTCAAGAAGCCCAGGGCTATAGGAATGAGCTGCTCTCGTTTCAAGTAAAAACAGCCTCTGTTCTCAAGCTGGGACTTTAACACACTCATAGCCTCTGTGCAACAGGCATAAACAAGAGCCTGTAGCAGGCAGTTGCCACAGCATTACATCTGCAGCATGGCATGAATGCTGCCAGCACAGTTACAACAGCATTTACTCAAGGAGAGCCCATGACCACTCCATCTGGCCCAGAGTTACTCTACAGCACTGCGGTGCTAGAACAGTCTGGACATGCCACAGCTATGCCAGCGCCACTGGAGTCAGTCTTCCTAACACAGTCCTTTGAAGATCCTTCGGTCCTCTCAGTAGTGCTCCTCTATGAAGGCCACAGCTCGTTCTCACTCACTCCTTCCTTTTCCCTATTTAGATCAGGGGCAGGCAAAATGCATCCCACGGGCCAGATTCAGCCCACCAGGCAATTTCATCTAGCTCACAGGTCCCCACCAATTAGCTGTACCCCGCCCAGCCCATGCACCTCATTCCCACCCCCATGCGTGGAAGGGCCCAGCACAGCCAGCATGCACAAGTTCCAGGCAGAGCTGGTGCCGCTATGCTGCAGCTGATGAGGGACCTGCTTGGCTTCCCCATCATCCTCCTTGTCTCCCTACTGCAGCACTTGCTCCAGGCAGCAGGAACAGAAGCTGTGGTTGGGGAGGAGCTGGCGCTGCAGCTGGGAGGAAGCATGGGGTTGGGGCTAGAGGGAGTGTGGAACCCGCATCTAGTGGGGCAATGGAAGTGATAAGATTGTGTGGGCAGTTGTGTGGGGTGTAAAGGAGGGTAAGAGGATAGGGGGACTCCTCCCCTATACTCCCCCCACATGGCGCATAGCCCCTGCTGCCAACAGCAGCAGCAGCAGCACGCCCTCAGGGTGCTCATGGTGTGCAGCTCCAGCCAGTTCGAAGAGTTGCACGTCGCAGCAAGGAGGAGAGCCAGACTGGCCTGCCTCTCATCTGGGGTTTCCCACAATGCACATGCAGCTTCCAGCACTTATGCACCTCTCAGTGCCGGATTTAGGCTTAAGCAATTTAAACTACAGTTTAGGGCCTCATAATATGAGGGGCCTCTAAATAAGAAAAAAAAATGGACATTGTTGTTCTAATATGACAAAAATATACAATATATGGCTCCACAGTTATTATTCCTGAGTTCATAAATTTGTGCAGAAATAATAATAATTAACCTTAAAATGTCATGAACATCCACTTTTATGGATTTCGTGAATTATTTTTATTGTATGGGGCTTCTTAAACTGGACATAGCTTAGGGGCTTGGCATGTCATAATCTGGCACTGGCACCACTGAGGGGAAGCCCCGCGCAATGGAGTCAGCTGCCTTCCCCGCTCCCTGCCACCATGTACAGCTGCTGGGACTCCACCAGGAAGCAGGGGGCAGAGCTCCCCACCACTTCCGCTGGAGTCCTGTGAGCTATATGTGATGGCAGCGAGCAGGGAAGGCAGCCGGCTCCATCACAAGGGGCTTTCCCCGAGTGGCGTTTAAGTGCTGGGAGCTATACGTGCACTGTGGGGAGCCCCACGCAATAGAAGCGAGATGTCTTGGCCCTGCTCCTTGATGCCACGTGCAGCTCCCAGAACTGGCTGGAGCTGCACATAGCCAGGCGGCAGCACCTGTGTGGGCCACGAGCACCCCAAGGGCCCGCCACTTGCTGCTGCTGCCGCCAGTGGCAGAGACCGTATGCCATGGGGGGAGTGTATGGGCAGGTTCCCACATCCCTCCACTCTCCCTCACACCCCACACACCCACACCCTGCCTTTCCAACCCCCCCCCACATACACACACTCCCTGCAACATACCCAACACCCCCCCACACAGCCACACCCCCTAACAAGCCCCACACACATGCACTCCACACCCCACCATATACACCCACCACCCCACCCACCCAATATACAAAAGTAAGACTTATTTTTGAGCTATTATGCAATTACCTCTATATATACAATGCAAACACAAATCATGACAAAAATATTTTTTGAAATAAAATTAAAACAAGTTATAGCAAATGTTTGACTTTTAGGTTATAATTTTTTTTCTGGTTCCAAGATGGCAACCCCCACAAAGGAATACCTCTGGGGGCAAGGGAAGGGACTTCAGGTGGCAAAGGTCAAAGGTTAGGGGCAGGACTTCGGGTCCCAATATGATGACCAGGGGGCGGGGCACCCTTGCAGCCCTCGACAGCTCACCAAAACTCACTAAGTGGCCCTCCAGCCAAAATAATTGCCCACCCCTGATTTAGATTGTCAACTCTGTGGGCAAAGAGACTCTATGTTGTATTTCAGTAGGAGTTGGGCACCAATAAAGATCTGGGCCATAGTAAGAGGCAAGACTCAGAAGCTTACAATCAAAGAGATGCATGGAGAAATAGAGGTGTACAAAGATGAAGAGTTCAAGCCAGCATCTATTGAAGCCTTTCAACATAGTTTAACTCCAATCCTAAGGGCACAGAATCATGCCAGTCTGTAGCAGAGCTTAAGCCTCTTGAGCTAGTCTCATTCCTTCTTCAGTAAAATGTAGTGTCTATAGCACTGGGCTGGGACTCAGAAGATGTGGTTCTATTCCTGGCTCTGCCACTGGCCTATTAGATGACATGGGCAACTCACTTCACTTCCCCTGTGCCTCAGCCTCAGTGTGTGTACCAACCTCCTTTATAAAGTGCTACTGATGAGAGGCACCGGGCAGTGTTAACTGGCTGTCCTACAACTAATATGTGAAAGAGACTTTCTTGTTGCTTCCTTTCATTCTTTTAGTGGGGTAAAATAGGATAGAAAATAGAGAATTATGGGAAATCTACCTCCTTTGATACAGCGACAGAGATTAGTGCAGTCGCTGCAGTGTGAAAATTGTAGAGATGGCTGGATATTGCGGTTTCAAACGAAATGAGAAATCCCAGATGACTTGAATAACTGTCCAAACAAGAAAAAATGGTTTTATTAAAAAAAGCAATTTTATTGGTTTGTTCTTATTATATTTCTGTGTCCAAAGATTTCTCAAAAAAATTCAGGACAAAGGTCTATTTTCAGCTTCATAACAAGTCCTGTTCACAGCAATACTGCTGAAGAAGCTACTGTAGTTTGTCAGTGTTCATTATCCTCATTAAGTGAACATCATTATCAAAGGGCCACTGTCCATTGATAACCCAACCACTGACAGAAATGCAGAGGTAAATGTGAGTCCAGTACTGCAAACCCTCAAGCATGTGAATAGTCCCATTGATTTCTGTGGGACCACGCACATGGGTAAGGACTACAAGGAAGGATATGTAATGTTAGTAGTCTCCATGCTACTAATCAATAGCAATGAAGTACTGCAATAACGGGAGCAATCCAGATTCAGCACAGACCTGACAATCTACCAGCAAAGGCCAGTCCACTTAGTGCCACTACTGGACACTGCCTCCCCAGAGCAGTTCCAAATGTGGGGCGTCAGCCAGGGTTACACTTACAGACCCTTGGAAATACACAGTAATGTCCAAGGTCAGCGAGATGCTATGTGCCCTCTAAAGCAGTAAAAATGGGTCCTGCATCCCAGACTTATCCCCAGATCAAAAATGCCTTGCAGTCAGAAGGAAATGAAGCAGGATTCTCCCTTCCTGCATGCTTAGGGGTAGAGATGTCTTAGAGCAGACACAGCTGGGAGAAGAATAATTCTGACCCCTTTCTATAGCCCTGGGAGTCCTTGGCTCAGTTTGTTCCCCCTCTTCCTCCAGGACTGCATCATTCATTCCCTATGTCTTGGCCTCAAGGGGGCTTCACAGATGTAAATGTGTCCCTCCTGTTCTGACCAGCAAGCAGACAGAGACGGGGCTGAGAAGTGAAAGAGATTGTTGCTTCCATCTCATGATGCCAATCCATCCCTAATACAAATCTTTTCTAGTAGGAAATGCAGTGCTCTCCACAAGGCCCCTTCAGCTCTCCATGATGTAAATCAAGTGAGACATTTAAACTACTCCATAGTTCATATCTAGACCCCATGTGGACCACACTGCCTCCCTTCCTCCCACCAACAGGCTTTTACTGAGCAGAAACAATTCCCATCAGATCCAACACTGACGTCTGGACGATGGGAAAATGCATATGAAATTTAAGTGAACAAAAGACGCCTTAGGCCTGCTGGGGTCAGAATGCGTATCTGCATGGTAGACTGGACTTTCGTCTAATCCAGCTCTGCTTCTAATGAGACTGGTTCCCATTATTGGGAAGGAGACCCCTCACTTAATCTGCCCAGAGGTCCATTTGTCAAGCAGCCTGGGGAAGCAAAACAACTTGATCAGTTTGGCTCATTTGAACTTGAACCTCCTTCCCTAATTATAAAGACAGAGTTAAAAAAGGACAAAAAAAAAAAATGATTTCTACTTCTCTAGCATGAAAAAAAATCATTGATGAAGAACAAGCGTTCCCTTCCTTAGGGCCATGACAGACCGCTATACTCCTGCTCCCAGCTAGGAAGACTCACATTTCATTGAATAAGGAAAAAAAAAAGTGTGTGGGGGGGTGGGGGGGAGGATCCTTTTCCTTTGTGAGCTAAAACTGGACTGATTTGGGGAAACGTCGTCAAAGCATTTGAAAAGGGATGTGGTTGTGCAGTGCAGCAGTCGCGGCCTTAGGGAAGGGCAAACCAGCTGACTGCCCAGGGCCCCAACACTAGGGGGCCCAAATTTTGCGGGGGGGAGAGTAAAGTCTTTGGCAAGGAAGTGGCTTGATTTGCATTTTAACACTCGACTATTTCTTTAATTCCCCGAAAGAATATTAAAAAGATCCATGATACAACTGTGGTGGGTTAATATTTACCCGAGTACCTACCTCTAAGGCAGGGGTGGGCAATTATTTAGGGTGGAGGGCCACTTAATGAGTTTTGGCAAGCCATCGAGGGCCGCATGACAGGCAGACAGGGGCAGATAAATATTAATTTTCTACATTTTTTAGGGGCCCCGCGGGCTGGATAGAATGGTCTGGCAAGCCGCATCCAGCCTGCGGGCCGCATTTTGCCCACCCCTGCTCTAAGGGGCCCCAAATGACTTTCTTGCCCAGGGCCCCAACAACCCTACAGCCACCACTGAGCGCACTTTCCGTTTCTGCAATGTTTCTTGAACATTTTATACCCGGAGCTGGTGTGGCAGGAAGCAAAATGAAATGAAGGGGCAACGTTCCTACCACTCGGCTCAGTGCTGCCGCCAGCAGGGTTCCCACGGGAAAAGGCCCGCTGTCACGTGGTCCGGGCTACAACGTATTTTACACCGCGAGGACTCTGCAGTGGAGCTAAAACGAACGGTATTTGGGAAAACACCAGCCTGCCTTCAACTGCTTTTTTCCTCTACACAATTCATTCCCTCTACGTTATTTAGCAGAACAAAAACCAGTGCTGCCCCACGTTGTTACGCTAGCAATCCCCCAACACGCCAGCACAGCCGGGGATCAACGTGTGCACCTCACCGCCAACTGGGGAATCGCTGTCGGGCTCTGCTCCGTTCTAGAAAGCTCGAACCACTTTGATTTCTCATCTGGCGTGAGCGTACAAACCAGGAAGTGAATCAGGGTTAGCAGCAGCAGCGGGCAGTTGGACAAAAGGTGAGCGAGAAAAAGAGACCGTATTCAGAAAGAATCAGATCAGCATCTTGTCTTTTCAAGGGGTTACATGAACAATGAAACCTGGAGAGAAAGCGAACTCAGCCAAAGGCCAGAGCTTTATTTTACTCAATTTACCCACAGCAAAGAGGGGTCAGGATGTGCCTCGAAAAGTCACGGTTACTGACCCTGTATATCTGCAGGAAGAAAAAGCATGAAGCCTCATCGAGGAAAATGTTTTTAACAGCCTGTTATTCATTTATGAGGATCTCTAAGCATACAAGTTCCTCACACCATTTGGAAAATTTACCTCTAGCTTGTAGCATGCCCTTTCAGCCCTATATGCTGAAAAATGCTCTTAAATAATCATTTGAAAAATTCCTCTTGTGTGAATCTACGCTAAAAAGGGACGTCTTACAATTTACCTTGGGCATTCAGCATCTGCAGTCACATATGCAGATGAATGAAAGCTTATTTTGTAACCACTTTCAACAGGTTACACATAAAATAAGCCTATGTTAAAGAACATTAATGTTGCAAAATCAGTCACTCAAAGCTAAGGAAATGACAAATATATGCTTGTCTATGCAGGCCTCTTATGCATATGCACTGACACATGCGACTTATTAATGACCACCTGGTTTTTTTCCCTTATTCACTGGATATGATGGGACTGATGTAGAGATAAAACTGGGTTACATAGGCAGCTTTAATTGTAGCAGCTCCTAACTTCTGAGTTCTTGACTTTACAGCCTAACGATGTTCTTCTGACCTTATTCTCTGCATTCACTTTTCTAGGTTTTTTAATGGCAAATGGAAAAGCAAGGCAAACAAATTCCACCACGTGGCAACACACTGACTTTGCATAGGTCGTCACTAGAACAGGTACTGTCTGATCCCCCACGCAAACTCCTGCTACTTGAGCTAGCAGAGGAACTGATAGTAGTACTAGGTTGTTACTCTCTGTCTGGACCAGCAAGAGAGAGATGGAGTTGACAAATATTTGCTGACAGCAGAGAATGGTGAGCCTCAGGAACGCTGGGCTTTACTCCAGCTTCTGGAGCAAAGTGTTTTCCTATAGCACAGATTCTTCTGCCCCTTTCTCCCAAGCTGAATTCTCCTGCACCCTCCCCACCAACCTGTCCCACTCCCATCTCTTCTCCACCTGGTTCCTCGGTCCTAATTAACATAACTAATTATCCCACACCCTACACTGGCAAATGCAACGTTGAGCAGTGTCCTGCTGTGTCTCCTCAGCATGCACAGGGAGGCCTTGGTACAGTGAGGTCTAGCTCCACAATATATAGAAAGGTCCGGGGAAACTTGTGGCAGTGGATCACTGTACCGATGCCAGGACTGCTCTTCCAGTCTACACCTGTCCAGCCATTTTATACATATATGTACATGTATATATGCACACTTATAGTACTTAAATTACTTGATGGCAAATGAGAATGAAATGGTGTAATCACATTCTCTTTGTCATTTTTTTACATTAGCATTATTGTTACAAGACTGCCAGAGCTCTCCGTCTGTGACTGGTTTATAGACAATGAAGCAGTAGATGGCACACGAGAATACCCAGTATACATTCCTGTACTATAGAAGAGCAATATCATTTCTTGTTCTGTTCAGCAAATGGCTTCCATCTTGATCTCTCAACATGGTATTAAAGCGGGCACCATTTTTACTGCTTTAATTCTTCACCAGAGAGACTTCAGTAAGGGCTGAGTACAGCAGTCTGTTATCTACTGCAGTGCAAATATATGGAGGTATCTGAAAGAGCTGGGCTTCCTAAGGGATCTCCCTGGTACCCCGCCATAGTAGTACTTAAAGTGATTCACTCTTTTCTGTCACCGTTCCCACTACTTCTGGCTACTGAAGTTTGTTTGCTATCAGCAACAGTGTCAGAGGAGGATAGGGCAGAATTCACTATATGACAAGCTGTTGGCAACTTCTAGCTGCTCTCCTAAACAGATTTGGATTCGGTTTTAGGCACAAGGTGCAGCATGCTCTAAGAAGAAACGTCCTTTTCAAACCACTGCTTCTCAGCAGACTTGCCTGAGACTGGCCTGTGCTCCCCTTCCTCCTCCTCCTCCTCCACAGAACATCACAGCTTTTACAGGGAACACATTTGCTAGTATAAAACTAACTTTCCCACATTTCTGCCATCTCACTATCCCTTATTTTAAGTGTACTCCTAAATTTTGCTTGCCCGGAGTTTGGCCATCTGTAGTGAATGCAACAGATCACACATCCCAACATATGACGCTTCATCCTGATCTGAACTCCTTGGCTAAGGTCAAGATGGAGTATTACGTGGTGGGACCTGTACTCCATACAGGCCGCAGCTCCTCCAAAGAAGACGGCTGCACTGAAGGTCACTGCATGCATTTGAAAAGCCCTGCCCAAGACTTATTTTATAGTGTGAATGATTGATAGCTGCCAAACCATCACCACCTCTTCTTGACATGAAGAAACATGCCTTGAATCTAAGGCATCCTAGCATTATAAGCCCCCTGAAAGAGCCGAAGCGCATAATTGCTATGTGTAATGAGCTCCCATCTTCATTTAAGGCACAGACAGAAGAGCAGCTCCCTGTTGCATGGGGGGGCCTCAGAAGCAGGGGGGGGGTGGCCTCCCCTGTGCCCCTCCCCAGCTCAACAAGTGGTGCCTCCTGGGTCTGGGGGGGGCACCTGGGGTCCCCCTGCAGCTAATCACTGAGCCGGGAGGATTCAGGGGAGCCCCCCAGCACGCTCCCCGGCAGACTGAAAAGTGGACCAGAAGTACTTCCAGTCTACTTCCAGGTTCACCACCAAGCACATAGAGGGCCCCCCCCATGTTCCTGGGGGATGCTCCATGCACCCCAGAGTTCATGAGCCATGCTGGTACCTCAAGGTATATAGAAAAAATATTTAAAGCTGTGTCTATATCCGAATCGCCGATTCTCCGAATCAGCATTGAATCTTCAGATTCGGATTCGGCCGAATTGAATCAGGGACAGTGATCCAAATCAACAAATCGAATCGCTGTTCCCAATTCGGGCTGAATCCGAATCTGAATCGAATAGGCCCTGCTTCGCACACCCCTACTGTAGAATGCTTTCAGGGGCCAAATCCGGCAAAAATTGTCCCTTCTGTCTGCACCCTCATGAAACACTCTCCAGCATGCAAGGCAACTCGCTGCCCTGCTT
>NW_005842240.1:566083-573270 GCF_000455745.1 Alligator sinensis | reverse complement strand
GAATGCCTGTAACAGAAAAAAAAACCCCAAGTATTGCACAGACATCAGCTATGTCTCTGCACTTGTACACATAACTTAATATACACAGAAATGGACCAAGTTTGTGAAATGCTCGTAAGTCTAAGCTGGAGAGAATGATTCTAGATACCAAGGCCTAAAATGTTCGAGTTGGTTGCTTAATGAATACCACATAAATCACGGTTCAAACACCTAAATAAAAAAGTAGCCTAATTTTCAATTCCAGGCCCCAGAGAAGTCAGGCCATATTTATTTAGGTGTTCAACCATAAATGGAGGTGTCTATGTTGGGGTGATTATGATTTAAAAAAAAAAGAAAAGGAGCAAAATTGTAACTCACTCATACAATTAGTGTCCTTGGTTGTTAGAGCTTAATGTATATTTTCCCTTTTGGTACCAAGTTTGCCTTTTGATATTTATTTCATACAGACAAAAATAGACTGGGTCAGTTTCCCTTTGATTTACAGTCACTTTGTAATGAATTTCACTTTCAGGCTTCCCTGCAATGGTGAAATATTGAAAAGTTCAAGTTGTAAATACTACAGGCCCAGAGGCACTTTCACTGTTTCTATTGATTTGTTCTTAATTCAGTGAACTAGTATTCTATAAAACCTGCTTTCCCACATTAAATCAGGAGCCAAATTTGACCTACAACATAATTTAGGTAATTGCCTAAATATCTTGTTTTCATTAATCCATCAGTGGCTGTATGTTCAGCACCATGTAAAGACACAGTGAACATGCTGCAACATCATTTTCCTGGAATAGGCTACGTGTAAAATGGAATGCATGGCAAATTGTCTCCCTTGACATATTCTAATCTGGGCAATTAAAAATGATCAAGTGGACTGTTTTTTAAAAGAAAACTACTTCCCTACTTTGAAGAATAGTTTTGTCAGGAGATCAGTTCCTCTCCTGTATAGAAATATTTATGTACAGTCTACTTTCACTGCACCACTCAACACAGATGACTTTGAACCCTCAGGGCTTTTTTTCTCTTACACAACATCCCCATCCCTGAGCCAGTGGAAGAAGCTGCATTCCTTAGCTTGCTTTAAGTACTGGGGATATCATCAGCAGTACACAGGGAGAAAAAGAAGCCTGCCAGCCCTGTATCAGGTCCTGGCACGTGGAAAGCTTTTCAATTCAGTTTTTTGTTGCATGCCTACACACATATTTAGGTTTGTACCTGTGATTCTGTGCACGTGATCCCACAGCCCTGCAGTCTGAGGTCCTCTCCTGAGTCACAAAAGAGGAGTAGCCAAAGTACTAGGAGTGCAAATTGCCTTGTCCTAATCTTGCCGGTATGCCTCAAATATGAGCTGGATAGGGATCATCTCTGGAGTGTTGTCCAAACGGACAAATTTTACGCTACTTTCTGTGCAGCTGGAAGTTGTAGTGTAGATAGGACTCTGGTGCTTTGCCCCTGCATAATGAGTCCAGTGGGCTTCCCTAAGCCCTTACTGAGCCCTCTGCAGTTGCGTCTCTTCCAAAAACTGCGTACACTTGAGACTGGATTGGACCCGATTAGACAATCCTGCCACAGTATGAGAAACAGAATTGTGCTGATACAATAGCTAGGCTTGGTCGACAGGTATGATGGCTTCCACCAGGGACATCACTAAAAGCCTGAGTCTCTATAGTTTGTGCTAAAAACCCAAGTTTCTCAAGCTGGGATCTGTCAGACTCATCCACTTCGGTAGACTTGGCACAGCAAAGGACATATAATGCACTAATCCAGCAGTTCCCAAACTCTGACAGATTGTACACCACCAATTTAAAACAATACACCCTTAAGTACCACCAGCAAATTTTTGTCATATAAAGTAATTATAATAAATCTGTTAAAGTATACCACTGACAGGTTGTCTGCGTACCACTAGTGGTACCCGTACCACAGACTGGTATAACCTCTGTCCTGCCTCAGGCACAGTAGAAGCCCTCTACGCCTCTGCCTGCAACCTATGGATTCGTGCAGCAGTTCCCAATCACTGTGGACAGGAGGGAGGCGAGGAAAAGGAAAGTCTTACCAGCTGCCGCTCTCTGCACAGTGAAGGCAGAAGCTGCTGGCTGAAGGCAGTGAAGGCAGCTCAGATGGCAGCAGCCCCGTGACATGGGCTCCCTGGGAGCCGCCCCAGGTGTTGCATTCACTCCCTCCCACCCCAGATATGCTGTTGGGTGCAGGGCTGCATCCACTGTGACAAAAACTCCCTGGGGTTGAAAGGGGTGGACTATTCCACTGATCCTACTCATCCCCCAAACCCCAGATGCACAGCCGGGTGCCTGGCTCCTATGGTTGAGCAGTGCAGGGCTGCCTTTGTCATGGCAAAGACTCCCGGGGGGACAATTCTGGTGCCCCCTCCTAGTCAACCCCCTGGAGGCTGATGCCTCCCTTTCCCCCACTCCCCCCACACACTACTGGTTGCAGGACTTAAATATATTTTTGCCACTCAGGTTAGGTGATGCGACTTTGAACGGACCAAGCAGCAGATGTCAGTCCACAAGAACATAAGATTTCCCCCATCATTGCTCCAAGGTGACTGAAACCTTAAAGATTAACTTTATATGCTGCCCGACACCTTGAGTTGAAACAATCACATTACAAATTGCTGGAAATACATTTTCCCACAAAGGAGGTGTATACACAGAGATCTCAGGAGGTGACAAGGGTCGAAGACATCACAAACAGAGGGTATCCTCTTTTCCTATGTGTCATGACCCAATGATTTTGTGTGTGCTTCAGCACTGCAGAATTATTTCCCGCCACATGGAGCTTTCTTTGCTCGGTGCTATTCTCAGCTGCAGAGAGAAAACCCCGGTGCAAAGGAGTTCCCGCTGCTCGCATGCAAATTCGTACCCCACTATTGGCTGTTTCTAAATTATTCCCACGTGGCGGCTAGCGATTGGCTTGCTAGCCGTATAAGAGGCTTGAGCAGTTTCTGCCCAAGTCGGAGATCTCCGGGGAGGACCTCATTTAGGGGGACTCCGCATCCATCTCGTGGAGAACTCTGAGCCACGTGGTAGAGCCTAACAAACTGCGCGTGTCTCGGAGCCGACCGGTGGTTTGATCAGCTACCAAGACTCTCTCCCTGTCGCCGCAGGATCCCTCGACGTACCCTACCCTGCGCGCTCGTCGAGAGTCACCTTTCGGACTCTCATTTCGGTCATTCCACGGAGCCTAGCAAACTCCGTGAGCGTGTATCCAGAGCTCTGTTCGTGTTTGTTTTGTGGAGCCTAGCAAGCTCCACGTGTGTCTTTTTGTAACTGCAACTCAAGAAAGTTTTTCCTGCCTGCACCGCGACCACCTACGGTGTAAGTAAAACAATCTTTAATCAACCTCTACGCATCAGTGCCTAATTCTAGTTCGCCGTGCCGACCTTTTCCCCGGCACGTGCCCGGGCTGCTGGCCACAGCCCCTCGGCCCCGACACTATGGATAACTGGAGTTGGAAAATTTCCTATTCAAAACAGGTGTCCTAATCCCCTTGGCTGCAAGCAAGATGAATCACTGAGCATTTTAAAGGGCAGTTAAGTGTTGTATTCTCCCATCTGCCCTCAGACTAACTTCCAAAATAACCATTTAGGGATGCCAGAGGTTTGCTTGAGGAAGTCTCAGAACAAGATGATGCAAACACTCAAGTCTTGCCTAAACTGGTATATGTATAGGCATGGCATGGCACAGGTCTAGAAACAAGTGCCGCTCTCTGCAGTGCTGAAACAGCCTCTCCGTTCTTCCTCAGGAGCACAGAGGTAGAACAGCAGTCAGCATATTAACTTTGGTCTGATTTCACACTGTTGAAAGCAGGTCTAGACAACATGCCTGTGCCTTGTCTACATCAGCATTACCTTCCACTATGCCCTTCATGATAGTGACAGTGGGGAGAGTTCAGAGAGAGAGAAGAATGTGTCTTATAAAGAATATCCTCTTAATCTCTTCCATAAGGGGGCCATCTGTGATGCTGGCAGATACCCTATCTTTGGGATCGAAACTGAGGAAGTCAAACATCCTCTCTCTGAGTTGAACAGAACAGTATTCAAACAGCTTTGTCCAGCACGATCCATCACCAGCTCCTCTCCCTAAAGCTTCAGATGCCTAGGACGTCCTAATCTGGAGGCTGCACTCCTAACAATCATGTTTAATACCCACTGATGGACCTATCCTCTATGAATTTGTCCAAAGCCCACTTGAACCCATTTAACTTTGAGGTGTAACATTCGGTCACCATGAATCTACACCTTGTCTTGATCTGACTTGGTGGAAGAATCTGCCTCATGCAATTGCTGTCCTCAGGCTAATGCTGTCCCTGCCACTATTTGCATGGACCTCATACTTAGAGTCATCTGATTAACAGGTTAAACACAATCTTGTTTGACTACATCTGCTGATAAACCATTCTTTCACATACTTCAATGATAATGATTGTTCGTGTGGATATTATGCACATATACAGCTCCTGGTTTTTTCCCTTTTTCTATGTAAGGTACTGTTATGCTTTTATTATCAAGGTATCTGAGCATCTCACATTTGATATATTTGTTCATATAACACCCCATGGGGTAGGGATGTGCTGTTACCCAAGGCCCAGATTCTCAAAGGTTTTTCAGCACCTAAACAACCGGCCCATGCTCCCAAAGGAAGTCACTAGTACAGCCGGGGGTCTCATGTCTTTAAATGCCAAAAAATTAAAACAATATTTTAATCAGAGAATACTTATGTCTCCCTGTGTATCCTATTGCTCATCTGGCATCTCAAAGAGGAAGTGCTTCAGTGTCCCACTATACAGAGTACAGCAATGTACAGGCTAGTATGCACCTTTACCACTGTGTATCTATTGCTACCCAGAAGCCTCACATCTAAGCACTCATCAAATAAAAATCAATTACTACTTTAACTATTAGCTTCTGCTGGAAAGGACCATTAAACTACATATCGTAGCCCCTCTGCTGCTACCTGCAATTCACTGCTGGCTCAACAGGTTAAGGACCTGCATTTCAGGAGCAGGAGTTTCATGTTCTCTCCCTTGGCACAGCATAAGTCAGAGCAAGGATTTGTTATATTACCTGCATTCAGATACATGCGAGATGTCTAAATAGCTTCCTGTACCACCATATGCCCCATCTTTTCTCTAGTATGAAACCTTCCAGACAAGTTGCAACGCATACAAAGGAATCTTTTATGTGAAATGTTCATCCAGCCAGTGGGATGTGATTTTTTTTACCTGGTTTAGACAAACTAGTGCAGAAGGTTAAAGCAGTTTAGCTGGGGCTGGTTTTTAATGAGTTATACTCTCTAATGAAACAGAAACCAGCTAAAAGCATCACACAAGGGGACTGCCCCAATAGAACTAATGGGTTTAGTCGCATAGACCAGGGGTCCCTGGTTTTTATAACACTGTTATTTGTTCTTTGCAGGCAGGGCCAAAAATGCAAACCCTCCTCACCAAGTGATACCATACTTGTGTCAGAGCCAACCTTTCCGCCGAGTTAACAAACTTCTTCCTTTCACTGTCCACAGCTTTCAACACATTTGAATAATGGGCTTCCCCCCACACCACTAAACCTATTCAAGTCTTCAAGCCCAATATCAAAGTCCATTTAAAGGCCATCCAGAAGCTGTTAGCATGAAGATTGCTGTGATAATTTGGTGAATGGACTTGTCAAACAAATTGCCTTTATTACAGGCTGATTAAATGTAATCAGGGAGAGGGGCTGGTCCCCTTCCTATTCTAGCCCTCATCAGCTCAAACAAATACACCAAGGCAATTAGCAGGCAGGTGACAAAGACAGCTTACATTTTAAACTGGCCATTCTTTAACCACAACAAAAAAAAATGCTCTCCCTGTCTTAAAAGTCAAGAAAAGCCTTTGAGAGAAATTCAGTCAAGCTGCAGAGATGTCAGCCAGGCCAGAGGGCTCAGGAAAAGATTCATTAATAAACATTTATTGTGTAAGTCCACTGTGGTGGGTGCTGGATCAATCCAAAACAGCCCTTGCCCCAAAGAACACCATCAAAAACATGGAATGGCTTTCAGTAGTGGGGCGATGGCTGCCATCTTCAATGACACTGGGCATGGAAACCAGAGGCTTCCAGTGGGAAAGCCTGAGCTCCTGAGATTTCATAGACATTAGGGCTGGAAGGGACCTTGGAAGATCATCGAGTCCAGCCCCAAATATATATATATATATATATATATATATTCAGTGCTGTAGCAAGGGCAGGGGGCAAACGGGGCAACTGCTCCAGGCACCAAAGCAAAAACGCACCAATAGGCACTGCCCAGCTGGGGTGGGCGCGGGATGGAGCTGCAAGTGGCTCATTTGTCGGGGGGAGGAGGCATGGGAGAAGAGCGGCTCTCACTGCTGCGTGCACTCCCAGGCAAGCATGAAGGGGCAAGTGCCCCCTGGATTTGTGCATTCTTATGGCACTGTATATATATATATTTGTTGCAAGGGGACTATGATAGCACATGTCCACTGTGGAGCTCTCACAGACTGCGAGACTAATAGAAGTTATGTTGACTAGCTGAATAGACAAGTAATTGTTCATGGTGAAACTTTCAACCACTACCTTTTAAGCAAGTGCTTAGGACCAAACTGGACCTCATGTTCATCTCATGTTCATCTCATGTTCATCAGCAATGAATGAGGTATGCCCAGAAGTGCCCAGAAGTATGCCCAGAAGTGGTGAACCAGAGAACCAGAAGTGGTGCATGCCTCACAGAGCCTACATTTAAAGCCAGCCATTCATAGCTAAAGACTCCAGCCTTGCTGCAGTGGCACAGCACCCGCTCAGCAGAGTAAATAGCTCTGCAGCTTCCCCCGGTTCTAGCCAGGCCTTAGAAACATAACTGACTTCCAGTGCAGACAAAGCCAGATGCTACTGTAAAGTGTGTAGACGACATCCGACAAATACAAAGGGTAGGATATGCTGGGAAATCCAAAGGTGAGGATATTTTGGTGTTATGCTTGAATCACTCTGCCCACCCCAGAGCCCTGCTGTCTTCAATTGGGCTGTATCACACAGATCTCAGGGTGGGGTCAGGACCAACCTTTAGCCTTGGAGAGGTTACTCTCCATTAATCGCACTGACACTATGATTTCACTTAAACTGTCACAACGCAAGGGTGTGATTTTGTTTGTGTGTGCTTCGGCACTGCTAAATTATTTCCCGC
>NW_005842240.1:545857-565935 GCF_000455745.1 Alligator sinensis | reverse complement strand
ACTTCACATCTTGTGAAGAACTCTAAGCGCTGCGGAGCCTATCGAACCCAGCGCGTACCTTAAGAAGGCTATAGGGGTCTGATCAACCTCTGGCCTCTCCCCGTCGCCGAGCGCGATCCCTCGACGAACCCCTTCCCTGCGCCCAAGTTTCACGGAGCCTAGCAAACTTCGTGTGAGTGTATCCAGAGCTCTTCTCCGAGTTGTTTTCTTCGGTTGACACAACGGGCTCGTATTTTTAGAGCCTTCAACCGGATTGGGCTAGAGTTTGCGCGGAAGGAACTCTTGTCCGCTTTTCTTCTTTCCTGTCTGTAACTGCAACTCAAGCAAGTTTTCCTGCCTGCACCGCGACCATCTACGGTGTAAGTAAAATAATCTTTAATCAACGGCTAAGCGTCCGTGCCTAATTCTAGTCCGCCGGCCTGCATTCCCCGACCCGCGTGCCAGGGCTGCTGGCCACAGCCCGCCGCGCGCCCCCGAGGGCCTTGGACCGCTCCCGGCCTGCACACAAACCACATGAGCTCTCTGCCTCAGCAAACGCACCTTTGAGCAGCAGCTAGTACAATATGACCCTGATTTCAACAGGTGCCTCTGAGAGGTACTGTGAAATAATCAGCAATTGATAAACCAAATTCTACACAAGTCCAAATGGCAGGTATTTTATTTTGATACCAAACCTCACTGCAAGCTTCAAAAAACCAAAAGAAATATGTTTTTAGAATGACAAGAATCAACAAGTATGCAGCCAGCATTCCCTTGGCTCCCTCCTTACCAAATCCAGGGTCCAGAAGGTGTACTGAGAGTCCAGTTTTCTAGTCCTCCCTCTCCCACAAGCTACAGAGGTGACCCTGAACACTTCAGACCCTCTACATCATTAATGTTTGTAAAACATTGAGGCCTTGGGTTGGAAGTTCAGATGACATAGAAAGAATAGAGGTGAAACAGCCTAGATATAAAATCGACTTCTGCTACAACCTGGGGTTTGGCTCACAGCTTTCCCTCTTTTGGCAGAAGATGGAGATGCAGGACCATTGCTAGGATGGGTTGAGATGCAGAAGCTACAGGAGTGAGCAGAGCTGGATACCCAACCTAATGGACACATTGGTCAGAGGCTCTTTGCTATTAGACCAGATCACACAAAGGGCACTGACCGATGTCCAGCTCCAAGCTGTAACTCATGGCACTTCACAGAAAGTGTCATGAGTTACAGTAACTCCCCCCAACCCAACAGACATTCACTGTTGGGTCAAGGGGGTGGGAGATCAGGCTCCACTTTGGAGCGGATCCAGAAGGAGCTGCGTGTCTGCAGCCGCTGTCCCCTAGATTTTCCCCCTCCTCCCAGCCCTGGTGCTGCCTGCGGGGTGGGTCAGAAGAGAGGGAAGGGAGGGAAAGGAGCTCCGGGCTGGGATTTGCCCTGCCTGCACTGGAGGGGGCGCGGGGTGGGGAGTGGGGGTGGATTGGAGCCCAATCCACCTGCCCGCCCCACCCACCTGCAGCGCAAGCTGGGCAAATCCCAGCCTGGAGCACTCTTCCCTTCCTCCCCCCCTCCCTTCATGCAGACAGCACTGGGGGCCCCGATCAGATAGAAGTTAATGAAGGTACGCTGCTTTGGAGAGCCTTCATCTGGGCCCTCATTACGTGAGGGGTCATTTGTTGTGCGATCAGGCACTTTTAAAGCACTCTGCAGCCGTGCGTTTCTGTCAGGGCATGGTTGTGGACTGCTTTCAAGGGGCTGATCATGTGACAAATGTCACTTCTGTCAGTGCTCAAAGTGGTGTAAATACAGAGACTAGTCAAGACAGTGGCTTGTGCCTTCTTTGTCTCCATGTCTGGAGACTGCCGGGTAACGCCTCCCTCCCACAAACACAAATGTTTAAAGACCCATTAAAGAAAAATAAAACCTTCAAAATGCTTCACATAGCTCAAATAGTTCCCAGAACAGGGATTTTTATTTTTTTTCCCTCTCAGATTACAGCAGCCCGGTGTTGACTCCCGCAGAATTCATTCAGGATTATTTTTAAACATTCAAGCTGAACAAGCAGGAAAGGTAAAGCATAAACATGAAGCAATAGGGGCCAGCAGTGAGGGTCCGGAGCGAGTGACAAGAGTCCTGTGCCAGCCCCACGTGCCAAGTAAGCAAGACCCAGGGCTGTCGCATGCTGCATGCAGGCTGGGCCTGGTGCCTGGAGTGCTACACAGCGGGGTGGCGCCAGTCTGGGCCACAAAAAGGCCCAACAAATTTCATCCAGCCTTTGGAGTGGGATAAATTTGACCCCTTTGATCTAACCTACTGGCAAACTACATTGTCAACCCTGATACAGCCACAAGACATACCACCCTAATCTCCTACAGGTAAAGCAGGGGGACCACAGTACCCAACTGTGCTGCTGCAAAGGCTGTTAAAATATTCTTGTGAGCAGAGCCGGCTTTAGGGAAAATGCAGCAGCCTGGGCAAACTTGTATTTTGATGCCCCCCGCATCCTCTCCCCCAAGCCGTGCTACTGCAGGCAGAGGCAGATGGACAGGGGTGCAGTCTGGCAGGGCTCCTCCTGAGAGGCTGGGCTGGGCTGGACCCCACGCCTTCCGCCACTGGCTGGGGCAGAGTAGGGCAGGGGGAGAGCACTGGGGTGCGTGCATGCATGCAGGCAACTCCCATAGCCCATACCACTCTGTACATGGGGTAAAATTCCTTCCTGATCCCAAATATGGTGATTGGTCTGACCCCGAGTGGAGGGGCAAGACCCTCACTGCACACCTGGTCAACAGTCACCAGCCCTGGCTGCAGCCAACACCCAGTGCTTCTGTTACTAAAGCCAAAGTCTATACAAGAAGTGCAAAATCAGCCCCTAATTCCCATCCTTCCTCAAGACGCGCTGGTAGTTGTTTGCCCTATGTGCAATGCTGCTATTCCATACAGTCCTGAAGGGGGCAAGTATATGAATGGGTTGTGCTTCCCACCCCAAGTGAGCAGCTGATGACTTTCTAGGAAAGTCTGTGGTGGGAAGGGGAAGGAGTATAGCCTACTGTTGGTCAACAGTAACAGTCAGAGATTGTCCTAAACAGGCATTAAAGGAACCCCATCAAATCCAATCCAGTTCAGACCAACTCAGCCAGGATGAAGGTGACTGCAACACAAAGTATCAACCAGAGATTGTGAGCACATTTTGAGCTGGTCTTCAGTGTTAGGTCTCTTTTCCCTTGAGAATTCAAATGAAGACCTTGGGTGGAAGAAGAATGTGCTATAATGGCTTCATGGGTCTACCACTGACCTTTGCCTGCTAAATCCCTAAGACGGCCCTTTACAGCTAGGCCAACTAGGAGGCCCCATGCCCTGCTCTCCTAGCCATGGTAACAATGGCCAAACAGCAAGAGACCAAACCTGCATGCAGATCCCTTTGACGAAAGGCTCAGACTTATTTTCCAAAAGCGTGACAACACCTCATTCTTAAAGGCAGCAATCAAGAAATGCAGCTTAATAGTAACGTCAGAGCCACTAATACAAATGAGGCAAATCTAGCTACCTGAGTACTTTTACTGTGCAAAAATGGGCATCTTATACCAGATGTTAGTCCTTAAGAGAAGACTGGCCCTTACTAGAGAAAGACCACATTCAGCCAGGATGCCGGAGATACATGAAGTGGGCTGTCCATCAGTGAGAATGGTAACAGGATAAGAAAACCATCCAGGAGGGAATCACTTGCTTTAAGTGCTAGGTATGGCTAGGAAAAATACTGGACTTTTATCTAGCACCTTCATCCTCCAGATACCAAACCATTTAATCTACAAAACAGAGTTCTGGTGGCAACCACAGTTTGTTAGGCTCAGTCCATACCTAATAGCAAGGCACGTTCCAGTCCTACATACCACAATCCACGGGACAAACAAAAGTCCCAATCCTGCTACACCCGTGCTGTATCTCTTGAGATATGCAAGGCTCCAGGCGGGTCGAGGAATAAAAACATACAAACAGCCTATTTGCTTGCTTGTTTTAATGCCGCATATAAGCAATGTGCAGCAAAGCAACGTGGGTAGTAGAGGAGAGATTTTTGAGAAGGCTGGTTGTATGAAAGTTAATGTGGATCTCACTGAAAAAGTCCACAGGGAAACTCTGCAGGACCAAGGTCACCGTGAGCCTATGTTTCAAAGCCCAGACATCACAAAGCTAAGGCTTAGACCACCAACCCATCCCCTCTGCTTTAACTGGCAACACTGCAGTTGAAAACAGCTGCTCCATAACATAAGGTTTTGTTATTCCCCCACCCCAGCCCTTTTCAGAGATGTGGCATCCTTTGCCTTTGCCAGCATCCCTAAACAATATTGAATTCATTTCCTTTTTCTCACTGTGTTGCCATCAGCTTTGTATCCCCTTACTACAGGGTGTATTCATTCATGCCAGTGCCCAAGGCCACTACATAATGCTTGCCAACAAGGTAAACCAGGATGTAAAGCATCTGTATTTCAGTGGGGTCAGTAATTTCTGGATTAGGACTCACATGTAAGCAAAACACATTCTCCGCGGTATTGTCTGAGTACTAGCCCAGCCCACACACACCCGCTCTGTCCAACTTGCCTTCAGTGATGGATGCAGAGGAAGCTCAGAGCTAAAGAAACTTAAAGAGGGAGAGAGAAAACCACTACAAATTGGAAGTGCCTCAGCTCCTTCCATTCACAGGCAGATCCTCTCTGAAAGGCAGTCACAGAATTGATCTGCCCCCAAAAAAGGCTGAATTACAGGCAGGTCAGTCCCTTCAATGCACTTTAAGCAAAAGACTTAAAACTACTGTACCCTAGTCTCCAACTTCTCACTAAACATCCCTTTATAAACACAATTCTCTCTGCAATATGCAAATACCTTGGCCGCCAAGGACCAGTGCTTTAATGTTGGGAGGCATTGAAATTACAACCGTGCACTTCAGTCTAAACCTTTTGGTGACACGCAGTTCTCACTAATGATGTGATGCCACCAACAAACAGTAACTGAAAGCTCTTACTCTCCAAAAAGTTTTATAACAATCTTTTATAAAACATGCTGAACTCCAACAGCCACCAGTTGCATTCAAAGTGAGATGGGGCATTCTGCAGTCAATACATCTCGATCACTTATTCTTGAACTAGTGCAAAATTACATTTATTTATTTATTTTATATGGGCTGGATTTGCTTTGACATACAGACATCCACAGGGTACAGCAGTAAAAATCTGATTTTAATGTGACTAATGCAGCAATACATAGTTAAAAGACTTGTATCATATTTCACATCTGCAGAGGGATGAACACTTACCTGTGCAAATGGCATGACTTAGGCTATGGAAATATTAATTTCCCATTTTCAAAGACCTTTGGTAATGAATAGGAATTGTTTCTGAGTTTTGCTCAAGTAGATGTGGGGTCAGATTCTGATTCACTTAGGGGATGTAGTATCTTACTCTGTGACTACTCCCCCAGACTGCAAACGACTATTGGCACGTGAAAAAAATATTTAGTATGATTCAGGGTATAAGAATCCGACTTACAAAAAAAATACCTCAATTGTGGTGTGGTAGTTTCAATTTGCATCCAAGAACTTCTCAGCCCTTTAAACCAATCCTGTTTACTTTCTCAAGCAAACTTATTTCCATCCCTCACCACAAACACCAATATAAACTGAGGCAAGTTTGCAGTCATTACTATTTCCCTTGTTTCCTTCCCATGATGATTCAAAAAACTCTTCTGCTGAATTATTTTTCCTGGGGTTTGTTAAAAAAGTTTTTAACGAACTGAAATCCTCTTACTGAACATCCTTTTCAACCCATTATTTTAAAAGGATTAAAACTGCTGCCTGCCTCACTATTTCAAACCTAATGCATCCCCTTCCCTCGGGCTGCCCCCTCAGGGGGCTTATTCATAGCAATTACTGATCAATAAATGCAGGCAGAGAATGGGAGTCTCTCTCCTACCTGAAAAGTCTGAAGAAGTCTTAGCCAAGTTGCTGAAAGCTGTCAAGCACATGAGTCCCACGAGAAAGGCAGACACATCTGGGCTCATCCTTAAATATCCTACTCCTGGTTTTCCTTTAGAGAAAAGCAATCACTTTCTCCCCCCAGTCGGATACTCCTCATTGCAGGGAGATCACTATTAGTCCCATTGCATGTGAATGAGCACAGCAAGTAGCCAGGAAGCAGAAGCACACACTACACACAAAGCACACGCTACACACACACACACACACACACACACACACATATGCCCACACATCCCTGGGAGTGAATGAATCTCTGAGTGAAACTAACAAATGAGACAGACCTACCTGGCCTTGGCGGAGTTCCCAGGGTCCTAGAGCCCATCACTTCCAATTCCTCACAAGCCGCAGAGCACAGCATGGGCTGCAGTCCACTGGGGTGCAGGTGTCGAGCAGACAAAAAGAAGCCACGTTAGATGCAAAGAGTTAATCCAGGCAGAGCATGTGAGAGGTTTATTTTACATGCAAGTACCCTGGATCATTCTGGATTGGTAGTTTGGAAAAATCCACCTGATTTTACTACATCCTTTGCAATCCTCTCTCTCCCAAGTGCACAAGGGACTACAGGAGGAAGGTACCGCAGCAAAGCACCTATGTTCACAATGGCACCCCTAAATGAGAGACATAATGTTCCTAACCACGGATCACTTGTTGCTTCCACTGAAATCAATACAAGATTCATAGTACTACAACCCCGCAACAAGATGATCCCTTGAACATTTTCCACCTCAGATCCCAGTGTTGCAGTGACGGGTGGACTTTAGGGGCTCCTCACTGGCACCAGAAAGACAATCCACATCAAGCTCATCGCAGCATCACCAAACTCCCCCCCCCCAGTAGAATACCACATTTCCTGCAGCACAGGCAGCCTCCTCTTACTGTGCTGCTGGGATGGTGTATGTGGTTCATATTTCCACACTTAGTACCAGCACTACTGGTGTGCATGCAAGAAAGTCTCCCCCTTTTGTGCTAGTCCAACAAAGCTTGAGCAGCACCACCATAGTCAAGATCTCAGACAGGGCAGAGAACATTAGCAGCCAGAGTCAGCTTTAGCATTTCTGGGTGACTCTGCAGAAGGATCTTTGGCTAGTCCCTTCCCGCCATCAAGGGTAAAGGACAGACTTGGTGTGAGGAAATGGGGGTGGCTGGGTACTAAGTTGAAGCTTGAGATTTATTTATTTGTTATTTAATTCGTATCCGAGGCCAAATTAGCCAAAACTAATTCCAAATCCAAGAGTGCAGAACCATAAGTGGCCCTACTACTGGCAAACATCCTCTACCCGCACCTGGGGCTTCAGCTGTTTCCAAAACCTTTGGTGGGCATCCTACTTGCAGGCCCAAGCCTGGAGGCTTGGGGTTTGGATGCCTGAGTTGTGCTTGTCCTTAGCCATAAGACCCTTGGAGCAAGCAAAGGAGGAGACTCCCATTTCCATAAACTGGGCTTAAAGCCGCTGCACCTCGGCAGATATTGAACCACACCAGAAGAGCAGTTCTCCCAGGGTAAGGTTCAGGAAAATGCCTTCTTGGACACAGATACATGGTAGTTCCCCTGCTGTTTAAGAAGCCACTATGCTTGTCCTGAACTTTCGAGAGGCCGAGAAGTTGAATCTTGAGATACACCATCCAGATTCAATTGATAGAAACAGCACATGCGAACATGGTAAAGACCAGCAAACCTGCAGCCTGAATAGAGCCCAGCTCCCTGTTCCCCTGAGCAATGCCTTTCATTCTCACAGTGAAAGGAGAAGGCCTAAATGGATCTTTGTCAGTTTAAACAAAAGCTGGGATCTTCCCCTCTGAACATGCATCTCCTCAGCTCCCCAAGGATGGGAACTCAGTCCCTCTGCAGACCAGGCTTCGTGACCTCCAGGCCTGCCACCGTCCAAAACCTGCAGTCCCAGCAGTGCCAACTCACCAAGACAAGGGAGGCAGCTGTGGACACACCGGCAAGAACAGGTTCCAGATACTGTAAGTAAAATTACCAGCCTGAAGCCCAGCTGCCAGCATCAGGCCCTTCATATTCCTAGGATCAGGGTGTTGGTCTGTGGTTAGGTGCATTTTTATTTTGCTGTGTTTGCTTGTTTTTTGAAGAAACTATTTTTTCAGAACCTGGGCTGGAACAACACGCTCAAGTGAAAATGGCAGCTGGCTCGTACTCCTGCGACAAGCCTAGCTTTCAAGCTTGGAACTGTAAATTAAGCATTTTCACAGGAGGTTAAAGGGGACACTGAGCTCCACACAGGCCCTGTTGGGGGTCTACATGCTTGGATCTTATCTACACACACACACACCCTGCCCTGTGACTTCAGCACAGGGGTCCAGACATGCAAAACTCCTGGTAGGCAAGCAAGACCCTGACAATATCCATCCTCTCCCCAGCTTCCCTACCACACTTCACATCTCCTGAAACTCCCATCCCAGAGGCTGAGCCTGCCTGTCCCATAAGATTAAGAGCTATTAACTCAGTGAGCTATTTATGATGATGCCAGAGGGGGACCTGTTTCAGGTTATTCGGGGCAAAAGCCCCAGGTGGCCCATCCAATCTGAGACAAGCCTAGTGACGAGTGCCATGAATCCATTAGCAGCCATTTGCCGCCTGCATGGTTGTTACACTCGGTGAGCAACTAAGAGCAACTGTAATTTCCATCCCATCTGTTGCTAGGGTTCTTGCTCGGATAGAGAGGTATTGCTGTATCCTTTACATAGGAGATAAACAGCTCGGTAGCAGGACTACCCAAAGGCAACAGAGCCTCTAGAAACTCCCAACTGCTCCTATGAGAGCTTAGAAAGTGAAGCAGTTAACACTGTTTGCTTGAAACAGGCCACCCAGTTAGCAGGTGTTGATTTTACTGATTAATGCGTAATTAGGTTCTGCTGACTCAATGAATGATATAAAGGGGATGAGAATGACTGGAGAACAAAGGAGTTGAGGTCTTAAGTCAGGAATCGGAGGAGCAAGGAAACCTAGGGAGCCTGAGCTGACCCTGTATTATTGTGAATAATGCCAGGTCACAGACAGCGGGGAGTTTGTATCTCTCTGTGGTCCCTGAGCTTTGTCTTTAAGTGGGTTTGGAAATATGCCTGTGAAAAAAAGAGAGAAATCACTCTCATCGAAAAGAAGATGTGCATCAGCCTCTTACAACCAGACAATTCAGCTTAACCTGATCTCCATAATGCCCCTATTCCCGCAGGAACCAAGGAGCATCAGCTGTGTCCTGCAAACAAAAAGTGGCCACCTGTGCCAACTGCTGCAGAGACGGAGGGTTATTCCTTCATTGTGGATTGTCCCATGAGATGTACATTAATTGGGGATCACAAATCTGTAACTTCCTTATCAGGAAAACAGATATGGAAATTCAGTGGTTCCTCCCGATATATCTCCCCAGAGACCCACCAACAGCGATGCACGTGTCATATGCCTTGTTTGTGGGTTAGAAATATGGATGAGCAGACAAATCAGAAGGGAAAAAAAACCCCCAATAAAGCCTATGGCCATGAAAGCAGGGTCCAATCACCCAGCAGAGGATAAAAATCAAGCATGAAACATATACTGCTTTTGGCCTATTTGTTCCATTGCTCATACTATGCAGTTAGACTATTGTTTCATACTCTGTCCATGAAGTTGTCAAGTTGAGATGTATTTAAATGTACTTCTTCCATGCCAGGATATGTAAAACTCTGTACACAAGTCCAGTCTTGATCCTGTGCTCCTAACTTTGATGTGTTCACTAAACCTCAGGAACATGCATGTCAAAGCCACCAATGTGTGTCTAAAAATTGTGGGAGCTGGAATGCTGAAGTTCATAGTGGCTGATTATATATAAATATAGTTTCATAGTTTCATGGTTTCAGGGTCGGAAGGGACCTAATAGATCTTCTAGCCCGACCCCCCGCCAGGGCGGGAGAACAACAAAAAACCCTAAAAACAAAAACGGGACTCAAATGAGTCCAGCCAGGTAAGTATCCAGCCTCTTCTTAAAGATCCCCAGGGTAGGGGCCAGCACCACCTCCCTTGGAAGTTGGTTCCAGCTCCTAGCCGCCCTAACTGTGAAGTAGTTTTTTCGGATGTCCAATCTGTACCTCCTCTCCATCAACTTGTGCCCATTACTCCTTGTTATGCCAGCGGGGGCTAGGGGAAACAGCGTCTCCCCCAAACCCTTCTGGTTCCCCCTAGTGAGTTTATAGACGGTCACCAGGTCCCCCCTCAGCCTTCTCTTGTGGAGGCTGAATAGGTTCAGGTCCCGCAGTCTCTCACTGTAGGGTCTGCCCTGTTGTCCCCGGATCATGCGGGTGGCCCTCCTCTGGACCCTCTCCATGTTGTCCACATCCCTCCTGAAATGGGGCGCACAGAACTGGACACAATACTCCAGCTGCGGCCTGACCAGCGTCGCATAGAGGGGGAGGATCACCTCCCTGGCTCTACTCGAGATGCACCTGTGGATGCACGACAAGGTCCGGTTAGCCCTGCCAACCATGACCTCGCATTGTCGGCCCATGTTCATCTTGGAGTCAATAATGACACCAAGATCCCTTTCCGCCTCCGTGCTCTCAAGTAGGGAGTTCCCCATCGTATAAGTGTGCTGCTGGTTCCTACTACCCAAGTGCAGCACCCTGCACTTGTCCGTATTGAAACGCATCCTGTTCCTGTCTGCCCACCCCTGTAACCTATCCAGATCCTTCTGCAATCTCTCTCTCCCTGCTAGCGTGCTCACCTCCCCCCAAATTTTGGTGTCATCAGCGAATTTAAACAGGTTGCTCTCCACCCCAACATATAGAGGACAGGGCCTGACTTCCAGAGGTGCTGAGATGAAGTCAAGAGGAGCTGTGAATGCTCAGCTATTCTGATAAGTGGGCTCACTGGGCACCTATACATGTGAGGAAGCTCTTCTCCAATGTGCACTAATTAACATGCATCAGATCAGGCTCGATTAATAGAGTCTGCTGCGAGTCTGCTGGAGGGTACAAATTAGCACGCTCTAGCAGCCTCTGTGTAACGTGTATTCAGCATTCCTATGTTTCAAAATGGCAGCAGGGGCACTTTAACTAAAGCTTGTTCAACGAGCTTTAGTTAAAGCACCCCCCGCTGCCATTTTGAAGCACAGGACGCTGAGTACGCATGACACTGCTGGCGCTTTAATTAGAGTCACTCCAAAGTTGCCTGCAACCTAGCTTCATGGTGTGGGTTTGGTAAAATGCCTTTGCAATACTGCATGACCAAGTTATGCAACAGGATGCCAGCTCCCCACTACATCACTCAGGTGGCAGGACAATGACAGTGCCCTCACTCCCCCACCCCTGTTTTGTGTGTGTTTTTTGTTTCAGGCATTGTGCCTGATCATTGTGTGATTAGATTGATTGCCAAGTTTCTAAGGACGAGTCAGACGAACACTCATCTAAGATGGTTTGGCTAGGAATGATACTGCCTTTCTCAGGGTGTTGGACTAGATGACCTGCTGAGATCCCTTCTAGCCCTAATTGCCTATGATTGCCTCTGGATATGAAGATGATGACTCGCTGTGACATAAAAACATTCCTCCTATGGAGCAAACTCCAGAAAGAGGTAGCCAAACAAGGAAACAGAAGACTCTCGTCCTTTGTTAAAATATTGTTAAAAATGCAGCCAGTGGGTTTACAAGGCTGCTGGGAACTGAAGGATTGGAAGATATAAAAAATAAAAGCATGTTTTTTCCCCATATAAAATAAAGGAGGTGACAGGCAAGGATTAAAAAAAGAGAAAATAGATGAGGGCAAGAAGGAAGAAGAAAGGGAAGGAGGAGTATCGGATGGTGAACTTTCCCCTCTGTGTTCATCACTTTAATTGAAAGCTTAACCCACTGATGAGTACAAGCTGTGGTACCAACGTCCATACACCTGATCTACAGAAAATATAAGCTGGTTACAGCTCCAGTTAAGGTTACAACTTCGGCCTTGCAATAGCTAGCACCTTGGCTAAGAGGCTAGAGAATCAGTTGAAGATCTCCAGAGGTAAAGACCTGCTACATTTTGAGCTGAAGAACCAGGTTTTGGTAGCTGGGGCAGTAACAGGCTTACACTTCATGTGTCAGCACTAATGAGAAGTTGTAATACTTCTCGTTAGTATGTAGTAAAATCTCAAAGCACATTAGGGAGGAATTCAGTGTCATTAAACCCCATTTATAGAAGGAGAAGCTGAGGCACAGGGAGGTGAAGTGGGTTGTCCAAAGTCATTCAGCAGGTAGTGGCCAAGACAGGAACAGAACTCAGTACTCCTAAGTCCCAGTGCAAGGCATCATCCAGTAGGCAACACTACCTCTCCCATCTGTACCAGCACAATCATATTTCCATCCATGTGCAAATCTGCAATATCATATTTCCACAATATCCTATGTCCACAGTAGATGTTGGGTTGCTACTTAATACCAGTATAGTTAACGAAAGAAAACTGTTTGGGGTAGATAAGTTCTAACTGATATAAGTAGGTGTGACTCACGTGAGTAGTCCCATTAAAGCAGATGGAATTTACTCATCTGAGAAAAGGATTTACACATGGATTTGAAGGCTCAAGCCCTTAACACAATAAAGTTTTATAAAGGTTTATAAAGGAACAATAAAAGTGGTCTTGTGAGGAAAAACTTCATGTTTTCCTATGTTAAGTCTAAGAAAAGCAGCTGCACAAAATCTTTGAAACACCCCTCAAAAAGCTGATCTTCTGACATCGTATTTTTGTTTTATTAAACTGATCCAGTTTTTGCAAAACAGTTATGAAATCCCAAGAGGTATACTCAAGGCAAGGGGTTTTTTTGAGTTAACATAATCTTATTGTTGCTTAAACATTAAAGCAAAAGCCACAATGAGGGATACACTTTCACAGTAGAATATGGGAAATGTTGCGTGTTTTGATACCCAATCCTCCATCTTGTGGAAAATTTTGCAAACAAGCACAATTTGGACTTTGCAAAATGATCCAAAATGAGGGTTAAGCTATTTTTCCACATGTTTATACCAAGTAACTAATGCTGAAGCCTCTCTCAGCTGGCAATTTCTTTATAGTAACATAATATGGGTTGTAATAATCTGTAAAGCATGATGCTATTTCTGGTTTCAATTGTGTTACCCCAGATTATTTGCTGCCCAGAGTTCAGAGGACTTCAAGCACAAGATGAAGACTTGAGAGATTTGGGTCATATGCTGTACGTAAACTCTCTTTGTGATTATGGACAAGGAATTATGGCCTGCTTCAGTGGCAGATGAAATCACCCAGGATTTTTATGCTACTCTCAGTAAGCATTTGATGAGAGCCTTAATCTCTCTGGCTAGAAACAGAAGTTACACGTAAACCGGTAGACTTGATCAGAAACCGATTCAAAACTGTAACATAACAGAAGTTCAGTGCATATGAACCACTTTCAAAATGGCTGAAACCAATTTAAGATAAACCTGGATAGATGTAGTATCAGACTTAACTGATTTAGTTTAAATCAGTTTATTAAACTTCTGTCCCAGGGTGCTTACACAAGTTACATTTTTTGTGCAAATTGGCCCCTGAAAGCACTCTACAGCCATGACATAATACACGCTCATGGCTGTAGAGCACTTTTTAAATGGCTAATCATGCAAAAAATTAACCCTTGATCAATCAGCTATTAGCTTAGGGAACTTTTGTTCAGGTTCCCTGAATGGTTAATTTTTCACATACTGGGGCTGGGCTCAGGAAAGCACCAGCCCAGCCCAGCCCCTGGGGCTGTCACAGAGAAGAGAGAGTCACCTCCCTGTACAGCAAGGGAGGGAGGGAAGCAGGAAGGGAGCAGGGTACAGCCACCAGCTAGGCTTTGCCGTGGACAGAGCTGAGGGAGGGAGGCCCTCGCCTCATGGGCCCCCTCAACTATCCCGGCTGGGGTACTGGGGGGGAGCTGAGCCAGGCTTACAAAGTGAGGGGGCTCTATACTATGCTCCCCAGCTCCAGACATGGAAAAGCCCAGCTGGTGGCTGTGTGCTACCCACTTCCACTCCACCTTCCCCTCCCTCCCCTGCTCCCTGCCCAAGCCTTTTGACAGGGGCAGCACACAGCTGCCAGCTCAGCTTTGCCATGGCCAGAGCAGGGGCTAGGAGGAAGGCAGAGCTGGGGAGAGGGGCATTTTGGCAACCTCCTGGGAGACTGATGGAGCATCCCTACCTGCTGACCAGGTAAATAACTGGGCTGGGGGGGCTCTAACTCATGAGTAAAGCACCATGAGTTTGAGCGCCTCCCCTAAACCTCTGTAGGCACCCCCAGATCCCTTCCAGATTCAAGTTAACTCACAGTCCCCCAGTATCCCAGGATGCTTTACACCTCCCCTGCAAGCCCCACCTCTCAGCGTGGGCGAGCTAATCTTAGCCCAAGCTGTTTGCTCTAGCATCACAGGGAGGCATGCTCTAGTGGCCCCTGGCTTCTGGCCTGGGCCACTGCAGGCATGTGGCTGCGTTTCCAGAATCAAAAGTGAATGTCTGTTCCCTTGCAAATAAGTTCAATCTACACAGTTTAAACTAACCTGCAAAGATTGAGTCAATTCAGCCTCAGGCTTTTTGACTGCCTGTACTTAGCCTCTGTGCCAGTGGTGACACATAGGGGGTACACGGGGGTGCACGTGCACCCCCTGAGAGCACCAGTGCACCCCCTGTCAGGCTGCGCTCCCCGTTTAGTCAGTGGGCAGGGGGACCGGCAGGAGCACCAGTGCCCCGCCCTGCGAGCGCTGTCTGGGGAGCAGGGCCACCAGCAAAAGCAGCTGTGCTGCTTCTGGAAGTGTCCACAGCTGCGGCCGCTTTTCAGTGAGTGAGATCGGGGGCAGGGAACCCCCCGGTCAGCACGATCAGCTGCCAGGGGACACCCCTCTCCGAGCGTGATCAGCTGCCAGGGGACTCCCCCGCCACCCAGTCACTGACTGGTGTCAGGGGGGTACGTGACTCAAGAGGCACCAGTCACCCATGCTCTGTGCCTTTGCTTCTGACGTGTAAAACAGCGATAATAATTCTTCCTTCCTCTGACTCTTTTGTTTATTTTGCTTATTTAAATTGGCAAGGCAGGGACAGTCTTTTGTGCAGCACCTAACACCGTGGGCCCTTATCTCAGTGGGCTTCTAGGTACTGCTAGAAACTTTCAGCCATACAAGGACATTGACAGCAAGAGGTGGCTTTTCTCCCGACTCCCTCCACAACTCCAAAGAGCAGTGGTTCTCAACTTTGCCAGACTCAAGGGCCCCCCTCCAAAACTTTCTGGAATTGAGTGGCACCCTTTAAGAACTGATTTATTTCTCACACTGCTTACTCTCCTCGCATCCTGCAGCACCCTAAAGGGTTCATGGGACAGCAGGGTGGGCAGGGCACCCTGAGAGCATGGTCTGGAGTGGTGCAGTGCTTGGAGCTGGCAGGGTGCTCAGCAAGGCAGTTTGTGGACCTTGGTGTGGGTCATTAGCAGGGATTCTGGTTTTCTCTGATAAAAAAAATCCAAAATTCTCTGATTTAAAAAAAACCCCAAATCCACATTTTTCTATGATTAAAACAAAATGCCATATCAATCCAAATAATATATAGTGCTGTTCTGTTTTAATCATGGAAAAATATGGATGGGGGTGTTCAGAGAATTTTGGAATTTTTTTATCAAAGAAAACCAGGATCCCTGGTCATTAGTCCCCTGCAAGGGCTGAGAGTGGCGGCTGGTGCAGAGGCTGGTATCAGCTGAAGGCAGCAGGGACAGACCCCTGCCATGCCCTTCTCTTTCCACGGTCTGCCCCCTTCTCTGGCTGGGAGGGTGGGTATGGCCCCTGCTACTGTGGCTGCCCCTCCAGGGCCTTGAATCCTGGTGCCTGAAGTCACCACTCTCTGCAGCCCCTACTGCCAACTCCAGGAGCATGGGAAGAGCAAGGGAATGAGCTGAGCTGAAAAAGCACTGCCCTGTGTCCACCCACTCGTGGCAGACCATGCTGCTTGGAGCACAGGGGCCGTGAGTACAGGGGCTGCCAGGGGGTAGGGGCTGCGCTTTCAGCTCAGCTTCTTTCCCCTGCTGCTCCCATGCTCCTGGAGCTGATGAGAGGGGCTACAGAGAGTGCTGCCAGGATACTGGGGAAGGCAAAGGGTGCCCGTCATGTGGAGGAGCCAGCATTTACCTCTTCCCCCAGGGGCTGGGCACCACAGCACCCTTCAAAGGAGCTCATGGCATCCCAGGGTGCTGCAGCACCTTGGCAGAGAACTTCATAGAACTTCATATGGGATGATGGTACCTGCTGACTTTTCTGCCACCATAGCCTACTTCCTTTGGTATTTCCTAGGCCTGCTAAGAAATGCTTTGTTTGCATGCTCATGTTTGTCAGTGCTTAAAGTGCAGTCTCTTTCCAATGTGTAATATTTCCCTTCTCAAGTTCAAGTTCCACCCGTCCCATTTCCCCCCTCCCCTCCCTTCATTTTGGCGATAGAGCATTTTTTCCCTGTTTTGACCCAGCGTCTCTGAAATGTTAAACGCTCGTTAATTTTGGTGGGAGCCAGGTTCTCCCTCCGGCTGTAATTGCTTGGCAGTTCTCACCAGCAGCTCTGAATCTCACAAGGGAAAAATGATTCCTAAGCACTGTTATGAAAATCAGATGTCAACTCAGTGAAGGAGACACTCAATCTCAAAGCAATGCTACTAACAGGGAGCCCATGGGATCAAGTCCAACCTTTCCTCTGGTGTAGACTTGGTTTTGATAGTGCAAGTGTTTTGTCCACTGCCCTCCCCTCCTCGATTTCACGGTTGTGCAAAGCTTTCCCTGCTTACTATCACATATAACATCCCTGGGGCAGCTAACTGATTACATGGGAAAGCAATATCAGGAAAGTATGTGAGCTGCCTTAGACTCTGATCCAACGAACGCTTGAGCATGTGCTTGACTTTACATATATGAATTATTCCATTAGCCTTCATGTTTGTAGGATGGGGCCCCTGGCCACAGGCTTTTTCTAATCTAGTGTTTAAAAGTGTGATGCTAGACTGCGTCAGCGACCTTAATATTGGCTTAACTGCAGCTAGTCTTGTTCTGGAAGTTGTTATTTCAGTGAGGTGGCTAGTATACTCTACTAAAGTTAAATCCAAGTCTAGACAAAGCATTGTCTTCTTCCTTTTATTAAAGTATGGTAATCACTTGATCTCCTTTTGTTCTTCATGTCATATGCTCCTCCCCATCAGCTCTGTCTTTCTGAGCTGGAGCAAGGGAACTGGCCCGCTGTGCCCAGGCAGCTCTCTGCAGATCAGTGACAAGTACTCAGAGACCACTGTGAACGAATCACTGACAGCCCCAAATTTACAAGACCCAAGTGCAAATAGAAATGTATTTATGAAATATACTTAAATCAAATGAAAACACAATGGGAAAGATTTAGGCTTTCCTTGAAAGGGAGTAAACCCAGACCATTTCTGCACTAGAAACTTTTGCTCCCAGGACTTTTCAGGTTACAGCTGCCAATACGGTTGTGTCACTGCACCACAGATTCACTTGGAGGCTTTGGTTGGTACTGCAGGGCCTCACTGCAAGTGGCTGCATCAACAGAAGACTCAGTGCACTGTGGCTGGAAAGCCAGACTCACAGATGCTCACATCGCCACGTCCCTGAGTTTTGCTGGCTTATACCAAAAGCTGTGCGGAAACCCAAGTCATCCTGCAGCAACAAAAGGCACAAACAAAACTGACAAACTTGTATAGTCCTAAACACAAGAGGATTCTGCTATGTAAGTAATGCATGTGCCTACGGACAGAAATCAAACTCACCCCTCTGGTTTCACAGTCCCAAGGATGGGAAAGGCAAAAAGCAAACACATAGCACAAATGGTGAAAAATCAATGCAACTTGAAAAATTCATTTGGCTTCAAGAAGCTAAGACATTTCTAGTAAACAGCACAGAGAGGGAACGGTTTTCTTATGCTTTTTAATCCTAGCAACCTTCCTTGAAGTGTGAAGCATGCTCCAGGACCCAAGGTAGGAACTTCAAGAATTCGATATTCATGTATTCAGCAAATTCTCACTGCAAACATTTACTGTAGTTGCACATTTGCCTTTTAAATAAAATTCTTTCCTGAATAACTCTTTACACCAGATTTCTTCACTGTCTGCAAGGTCCCTGAAGGCTTAAAGCTAAAAGGTGCTTCATGATGTAGCACACGATGGATATATCTTGCAGTTGATCAACTCAACTTCACTGCATTTGTTTCTCCCAACTTCACCTCTTATTCTTTCTACTGTGCCACATTTTTTTCTTTTAAGGTTTGACTCTCTCTAGTTTTTCCTGCTAATCCTCAGTTAAATCCTGTGTCGAACTTGCATACAATTTCTGTCAAAAGCCTTGAAATCTTCAGTTAAGTGGAATATAGCCATTCTATCTAAAAAATGTGGTCCAGTCTATAGCAGCTATTTGACTCTTCCCCCTTAATATACAGCTGATGAACAAAATTTAAGTCATTTGCTTCAAAAGATTTCCACAGACTCCTAGGACAAAAGTGGGGTTAGAAATATAACAAAATAGTCCACCTTTTGCAATCGCTTGTTGAACTCAGAGTAGCTTCAGAAGAGCACCCTAATGTATCATTATAACTTCCAGGTATCCAGGTTGTAGCCATATTGTCCTGATTATCATTATAACTTTTCATTATTATATTATATTATATTATCATTATAACTTTATAACTATTGATTGTCATTATAACTGATTGTCACCCTGATTGTCATTATAACTGCAAACTTCACTGGAGGATATTGTGGAATACCATTTCTCTGTAAATGTCTTCCAAGTTTGGTATTATTCCTTGATCATTTATTTCTCTGTATAACTTGCATTTTAAGGTTGTCAAACGATTTCACTCTTGGCATTAGAGCTGGCCATGTCCAAGCGTAGGCTGTGGTAGGTAAACACCTACACCATCAAGCATTTGACCTTGGTGTCAGAGTGGCCTCCAGGACCACCGCAGCCCTTTCTGGTCTTGGAGAGCACCCCGAAGCCTGCCCAGGCACGGCTTCTGGAGCAGGGGGGAGCCCAGGCTCCTTCCAGCTCTGAGGATCCTGGCCTTTTGGTCCCTCACTCTTCCTGGGTCTCCATGGCCCTGACTCAAGGAGCCCGTTCTGCTCCTGGGAAGAGGCTTCACCTCCTGGCTTGGGAACCAAGTACAACATAGCAGTCTCTTCATTAAAGATGTTTGCTGGGGCAAAGGCCGCCCAGCCAAAGGTTCTCTGCTCCCTTCAAAGGGGATCAGCAGTCCCTTCATCCCCAGCCCAGCATAGCTCTGAGCACCCCCAAAAGATACTCAGCAATTCCCTTTCCAGTCTTTTCAGCTCCCCAAAGCTCCTCCACTTGTCTCAGCCCCCAACTCTTCTGGCCAGGAGCAGTTCTTGGGGGGCCAGGCCGGCAGAGTCCCCAGTGTCCTAGGAACTGGATGCTGGTGTCCACACAGCCCTCCAACCTCTTCGCTGCAAACACCTGCCCCAATCCAGGTCTCCCGCCCCATCTAGAGGAATCCTGGGAAACTCCTGGCACTGGCCATGGCAGGCACAATGGTCTGGGTACTCTACCACCCCCCGGGTAGCATTTGGCAGCAATGCAATCCAGTTCAATTTAGAACGCTTTACAGCAGGGGTGGGCAAAGGGCAAAAGACAGCCCGGGGGCCGGATACGCCCCGCCAGGCCATGCTATCCGGCCTGCAGGGCCCCTAAAAAATTTAGAAAATTAATATTTATCTGCCCTGAGCTGCCTGTCATGCGGCCCTCGATGGCTTGCCAAAACTCAGTAAAGCGGCCCTCTGCCCCAAATAATTGTCCACCCCTGCTTTACAGCGTACTTGTGGATACTTCTGTCCAGGAACAACTGTGAATATCTTGGAATGGTTCAGATGTTATGACTGTTTGCACCTATCTTGTCTCATCCTGCACTTACCCATCCCAGGCATTTGACCCTTCATTTTCTGTGCACATGATAATGCAGTAAACTCTGAGTCACAATTATAATACGAACACAGGTGACAGAGAAATTCCGCAAGAAAACCCAAAATGGCGGTGAAGGGCTGGGGAAGGGGGAGCGGTCAGGGCACCGACCCCAGGCACTGACTATGGGGGG
>NW_005842240.1:526821-545847 GCF_000455745.1 Alligator sinensis | reverse complement strand
GGAATGCCCCAGGAGTCTTTGACAGAGCAGGTGCAGCCCAACAGTATATCTGGGCCAGGGGAGGGGTGGGGAGCAGGGCACCAGGGGTGGTTTCCAGGGGGCTGCTGCAACTCATCCTGATGCTGCTACAGCAACTACAGCAGGAGTAAGAGCCGCTTTCAGTGTACAGAGAGCCAGGGACATGAAGCAAGACTCAGCTTTCCCTCCCCTTACCATCATTTCCCTCTTGTCTCCAGTGGACAGCATGCCGCTTCCCCCTACCTCCCCCAGGCACACACAGAGTTTGCTATGTCTCTGGCCGTGTCTGGTGGGCATAATGTGACTCTTGGCAAAAGAATGCATTTCCCAGTAGCCTCTCCTGTATCAGTGCTGAATCGATGGCATTATGGTAAAGTATTTTTTTTTACAATAAGTTTCATGCTGCTGATTAAGCCAACTTTCAGATTAATGTTTTGTAGCAGAATCACAGTCATTCCCACCTTAAGTATGAGCCTGTGGGGAGGCAAGTGGCTTAGTGACCAACTGTTGAGAAATCGGATATCCTCGTTCCTCATGTTTGTTATCTACACTATCGCACTTAGATATACTCTGTCTTCTCCAACAGCTCTGGCAATTATGTCCTCATGTACAGCATCACATTGTTTTTGGGGGGCAATGAACTGTAGAATGTGAATTGCAGCAAATGACATCCTCTGAAAAGTCACTGCCATAGACCCATTCAATTGTCTTCTTTTACAGCGCAGTTTTCTGGTACTCAGATAAGGTTAGAGCAATCTTCATATTTAGACTCAGTCCCCTCTCCAATCTATTTGAAAAAAGCAGCAAATTAATCTGCTCCAGCCATTGCTCTCCTGTTATGGTAAAATTTCAATATTTTAAAATATCTCCACGATGGTGATGTCTCAAGGCAGTTCTTAATTATAGATGTGCACAAGCTGTGAGGAACAATAAGCTAAACCTGCCTGAAATCACCTCCTAAAGCTACGACTTCCCCTATAAATGAAATTTCAATGTTCATTATGTCACACAGGAGGAGGTCAAGGCATCCACACAAAAGTCATTCCAAGTAGGTGGTGTCAGTGTGTCAAGTGAAAATCAGACAGAGATCTGCTTCTCATGGGGTACGTCTACACATGCACCTGACTGCACAGTTGTTGCTCTGCAGTCATTTAGTACTTGCTAAAGTTGGTCTTGAGTAGCTAAAGCAAGTACTAAATGACTGCACAGTAACTGCCAATGCTGCACAGTCCCAGTACTGCACAGGTCATTTCTGACACTGTTGCGCAGGAGCAATAAGCTATGCGTGTCACGGTTTGTGCCCACTGATACTACATCACTGTAACAACAACCTACACCACCATAGCTCATTGCTATGGCAACATAGCATCTCATGTAGATGCACCCATGAAGTCTCATAGCGGACTGAAGCCCAGCACTGCCTGCCAACCTCTTTAAGAGTTCATAGGTAGCATGCACTGTATTGCATAATGCTTTCCTATGACTACAATTTTTATTCATTTCTCACACTTTTTCAGACTTTTTGTGACTTTTGAATGTTGTGCAAATCTACACGCTATATATAAGCTTTAAAATGATATATGATGTGTGGGGATAGAGTAAGTGCAAGTACCACTCATCGCTTCCTGGCTTTTGGGGCTAAGATCAAGTATATAAATTCTGAGCCAGAATGAATTCAGTGGAAAGGCTGTCATTGAGTTTGGTGAGCTTTGTGTTATGTTCTTAGGCTATGTCTACATTTCATTCAGGAGCTGTGACGCAGCCCATGTCAGCATGGCCAAGCTAGCTAGCATGAATAACAATGTGAAGGCATAGTGGCATGAACTTCAGCATAGGTAAGACACCACAGTAAGTAGATGGGTCTTTGGCTGGCTTGCAGACCTTGTGATGAAGCCTGTGTTATTGCCTTTTCACTGCATTTTTACCCTAAACATCTAAATACATCTAAAGTTGTTAGAGAAGTATCATCAACGCTGCCAGCAGAAGATCTTCTAAATCCAGTGGGAAAACAGAAACACCAATGTTAGCATCCTCCTGCAAGCAAACACCATGAGTATTGAGGAGATGATCATCTGACATCAACTTTCCTAGGACGGCCATATCATCCAGATGTCTGACTCCAGAAGCAGGTTTTATTCTCCCAGCTCAGCCAAGGTGTACGCTCAAGAGGAGGGCAGAGAAAGTGCTTCCGGGACATCCTCAAGACCAACTTAAAAAAATGCAACATTGATAGCATCTCATGGAAGACTATCACCCAGTACCACCCCAAATGGAGGAAGAATCTGCTGCAGAGATCTCAGTATTTTGAAACTATGTGACAACAGATGGAAAAGCGGGAGAGGCAGAAACAGTGCATCGTGGACCAAATCAAGAATCCAGTACCACCCACCCCACATGGAAACATGTCTGAGCTGCAGTAGAGTCCGTCGATCCCAGACAGGCCTCATCAGCCATCTTCAGACACACAGATAAAACAATCATGGAAGACAATCATCCTTGACTGCAAGGAATTGCTGAAGAAGAAGCGATTGTTACCCAACCTAGCTAGAATAAAGCAAACTGGAACATCTATACAGGCTGCATTCACGCTTCCTGATTAGAGTCCAAACATAGACTGGTAGCCGGGACAAGGACAGCACTCACTTCTAATCACAAGGTTTACAAGGGTGATGTGCTCCTCCGCCAGAGGTGCTCTGCAGATAGCAGGCACAAGTTTAAATCCACTGATATCCATTCATCAACTTCAGCGGTACAGGATCAAGCCTTTATTCTACCTTATTATTACATACATCTTTTTAAGAGCTGCTTCCTTCAATGATTTCACGCCCAGATTTTCTTGACTCTCGGGAAATCCACCCACTGCTTAACTGCAGAGAGAATATTCTGTTGAAATGCAACCATGTGTGATGATCAGTGCTCCTTGCTAACAGAGTTATAACGAAAGTGGATGCAAAAGTTTGTCGGGAATGGACTACGAGGGAAATAGTCTCAAGTGTGACTCTGGCAGAGCTCACACAATTTTGCCTCATGGTTACTGTTCCCCAGAGGCAGAAGATTCTTTTTTCTTTTTTTGTGCTTCTAGCAAATAAAGCAAAAAGCTCTGGCTCACAGATCTTAGATTGGTATGACATCTTCAAAGGGAGCTGGAGGAAATGCCTTTCTGCAAGGTGGGTCAAATTAATCCCTGGTGTAATTCCACTAACATCAATGGAAATTCAGTGATGAATTAGGCCCGCCAGTTGTAACAAGTAGTTAGGGAGGCTTATGAACACATGTAATTTTCTTCCATGTGTATAAAAATATATTAAACATTCATCTGTTTTAATCTTTTGTGTTTGAAAGGGCTGTTTACAAGTATACGCCCAGTGAAACATGCATTTAAATACTCAAGCAGGTATTATTGATGATTTCATAGATTTCATAGACATCAGGGCTGGAAGGGACCTCGGAAGATCATCGAGTCCAGCCCCCCCACCCAAAGGGCAGGAAGTCAGCTGGGGTCATAGGATCCCAGCAAGATAAGCATCCAGTTTCATCTTGAAGGTGTTCAATGAAGGCGCTTGAACCACCTCCGGTGGCAGGCTGTTCCAGACCTTGGGGGCTCGGACAGTAAAGAAGTTCTTCCTTATGTCCAGCCTGAAACGATCTTGAAGTAGTTTGTGACCATTCGACCTCGTCATCCCTTGGGGCGCTCTGGTGAACAAACGTTCCCCCAGATGCTGGTGGTCACCCCTGATAAACTTGTAGGTGGCCATCAGATCACCCCTGAGCCTGCGCTTTTGCAGGCTAAAGAGCCCCAGGGCTCTCAGCCTGTCATCGTAGGGTCTGCTTCCCTGACCTCTGATCATGTGCGTGGCTCTTCTCTGGACTCTCTCAAGCTTCTCCACATCCTTTTTGAATGGTGGAGCCCAAAACTGGACACAGTACTCCAGCTGCGGCCTCACTAAGGCCGAGTACAGGGGGAGAATGACGTCCTGGGATTTGCTTGAGAAGCATCTATGGATGCAAGCCAGCGTTTTGGTCGCTTTACTAGCCGCCGCATCGCATTGCAGGCTCATGTTCATCTTGTGGTCAATGATGACCCCCAAGTCTCTTTCTTCCATAGTGCTAGCCAACATAGCACTGCCGAGCCTATAAGGATGCTGCGGGGTTTTTTTCCCAAGGTGGAGAACCTTGCATTTATCGGCGTTGAACCCCATCAGATTCTCGTCCGCCCACTTGCTGAGCCTGTTCAGGTCAGCCTGGATAACCTGCCTGTCTTCTGGTGTGGATGCTTTGCCCCAAAGTTTGGTGTCATCGGCGAACTTGGCCAGTCCGCTTCTGACTCCAGTGTCCACATCATTAATGAAGATGTTGAACAGTATGGGTCCAAGGACAGAGCCTTGGGGGACCCCACTGGTCACAGGACACCACGATGAGTGACTTCCATCGATTACTACCCTCTGGGTCCGACCCCGGAGCCAATTTTCCAGCCAGCGGATCGTGGAGGACCCAAGGCAACAATTGGCCAGTTTCTCCAAGAGGCGATCATGGGACACCAGATCGAAGGCTTTTTTGAAGTCAAGATATATGACATCAATCTCTTCTCCCTTGTCCAGGTGATAGGTCACCTGGTCGTAGAAGGAAATGAGATTGGTGAAGCAAGACCTACCCGCAACAAACCCGTGCTGGCTATCCCTTAAGATGTTGGCGTCGGCCAGTCCATTAAGGATGGCCTCTTTAATAAACTTTTCTAAGATCTTCCCTGGGATAGAAGTCAGGCTGATGGGCCTATAGTTAGCCGGATCCACTTTCCTCCCTTTCTTGAAGATAGGCACCACATTGGCCTTCTTCCAGTCTTCGGGCACTACACCAGAGCGCCAAGAGTTTTCAAAGATCCATGCTAGAGGCTGGGCTATGATGCTCGCCAGCTCCTTGAGTACCCTGGGGTGAAGATTGTCAGGGCCGGCCGACTTGAAGGTATCCAGCTTCTCAAGATGTTCCTTCACAAAGTCAGCATTAAGGGAGGGCAGGGGATCACCCTCACCCGGACTTCCCGGCCCTGTAGCAGGCATGGGCGTCCCATGGGACTGATGAAAGACTGACGCAAAGTACCTGTTTAATAGGTTGGCTTTTTCCTGGGCGTCAGTTGTCAGTTGCCCCATCTGGTTTAGCAGGGGTCCAATGTTGCCCCTGCTTTTCCTCCGGCTCCCCACATATCTGAAAAAGGACTTCTTATTGTCCTTGATGCTCAAAGCTAGCTGGAGTTCAGTTGCAGCCTTGGCTTTCCTGGTCTGCTCCCTACAGGACCGGACCAGTGCAGAATAATCCTCCTTGGAGGTGACTCCCATCCTCCACCCTTTGTAGGCCTTTCTTTTTAGCCTCAGGAGATCTGCTAGGTCCCTGGAGAGCCAGGGGGGCTGCTGTGCCCTCTTGCTGCCTTTCCTCCGAGATGGAACAGACTTAGTTTGTGCATTGAGGATCGCTCCCTTGAGGAGCAACCACTCCTCTTGAACTCCCCTCTCCCTGTGGTCACGGTCCCTTAGGGCCTCACTGACAAGCCTCCTGAGCTTGTCAAAGTCGGCTTTCCTGAAGTCAAGGACTTGCGCGTTGCTGACCGACTTGCCAGCTTTTCGGCGGATGGTGAAGGTGATCAGCTCGTGGTCGCTGTCACCCCGCTTCCCATCGATCACTAGGTCGCCGACTAGGTCATCCCCAGTAGCCAGTACCAGGTCGAGCAGCGCTTTGCCTCTCGTTGGCCCATAGACTTCTTGAGTCAGGTAGAGGTCATCCACGCACGAGAGGAAGCTCTGCGACCGCTCAGATTTTGCTGAGCGATCCTCCCACGAGATGTCCGGGTAATTGAAGTCACCCATGACAACCATGGTCCTGGAGCAAGCTGCCTCAGCCAGTTCCTGGGCAAACTCCTGGTCAAGCTCAGGACTTTGGGTGGGAGGTCTGTAATAGACTCCCACCATTGTGTCCCCTGTGCCGTGTTCCCCACGGATTTTAACCCAGAGGGTCTCCAGCCGTCCACCCTGGTCGCCAATATCGGCTTGCAGGGACGTGTAGCTTTCCTTAACATAGAGAGCTACCCCCCCGCCCCTTTTCTCTACACGATCCCTCCTGTACAGGGTATAGCCATCTATCCCCGTGGTCCAGTCATGGGTGGAGTCCCACCAGGTCTCCGTTATCCCTATGACATCGTAATTGTTTGCACTGAGCATGAGGATGAGCTCCTCCTGCTTATTCCCCAAGCTCCTGGCATTAGGATCAGCATCATGATGATGATGATGATGATGATTTGTATCATGGGTAATAACCAGAAATCATTTGGTATCATAATCCAGTTGTGCTAAGTGCTGTCAAAACTGAGCGAGACACTCCTCATCCCAAGAACCTCATGCAAGAAGTCTAAATGCACAGATCCCAGATGCAGAAGTGTTAAGGACTGGTTAAAGGACAAGTCGCATGTAGTCAGCAACATTTTCCGCCAAGATACTGCAAATGTTGCTTTAGAACTAGCACATATGAGTGGGCAGATGGTGTGAGGATTGCACACTTATGACATAACCTTCCCATACAGGTATATAGTGGGATTGTTATACACAGGTGTAAAACTAGTCACCACACCATGCAAAATACATGTAAAATGCACAACATGTCAAATATAAATATATGGCACATATTCTGTATACAGATAGGCTCCAAGGAAAAGGGAATCCCTTTGTACAGAATTTAGCTTTAGCCATGAGGTCATGGCCAAAATGGTTAGCCTGTTTTCCTCAGATGAGGTGAATAGTTACTAAATCCCATCTAGTTCCCTTTTCACTGGAGCTCCCCTTTGTGATGGATTGGCAGAACAGCTTCCTCCCCTGCCCGATGCCTCAGGGCTGTTGTTTGCTCTACAGCTACCAATATTTATTGTTTAATCCCGAGCGTGCCGATCAGGCAGCTGCCACTACGGGCTGTCACAGCCTGTTCATACATAATCTGACCGGTGAAAAGCACAAGATTCAAAAGTTTTAAAGGGACTCCTTGGCATAATAATTCCTCACTACATCTGCAAACCCTGCCTGGGGCATCCTGGACCAGCCGTACTGCAGCTTGCCCTCCTACAGCTGCAGGTTGCTTCACTTATTTCCATCCCACTAGCTCAGCTGAGCAACAAAACACCTGCTGGCCTCGAAATCACCCTCCTCCCCACCCCAAGAAACGCGGCTTGTTACATATGGCCAGGCTAAGAATTAGATCGCATTCATTCCTTAAAAAGAAGCACGCAGTGAAGTGAACATGGAGATTAAGCTAGTGCTTTGCTGCCTAGTCAAGGGAAAAGAGCCACAGACGGTGATGTGAGAACACCCAGTTTGGGGAGAAGACCCAGGAACTTACAGGTGGCTTAACAAGCATCTGCCAAGAGTGGCTACTCCTGTGACTTTGCAGAGGAAGGAAAGCAGTGCTGGAAAAGCCCAATTTTGTTCCCGCTGAAGCAAACTGAAAGCCTCTTGTTGAATTCAAAAGTGGGCAGATAAGAATAGGATGGGGTTCAACGTAGACAAATGCAGGGTGCTGCACCTTGGGAGAAGGAATCCACAGCATACATACAGGCTGGGGAGCTCCCCTCTTGAAAGCAGAGAGGCAGAAAGGGATTTTGGAGTCATTACTGACTCCAAGATGAACATGAGCCACCAATGCCAGACCACAGCCAGCAAGGAGGGTTCAGAGGAGGGCCACCCGCTTGGTGAGAGGGCAGCAGGACAGGCCCTACAAGGAGAGACTGAGGGACCTGAAACTTCATCTTCAGCAAGAGGAGGCTGAGGGGGGACCTGGTGGCTGCCTACAAGCTCATCAGGGGAGATCAACAGCAAATAGGTAAAGACCTTTTCTCCCCAGCACCACCTGGGGTGACAAGGAACAGTGGTCACAAGCTGATGAAGAATAGGTTTAGGTTAGAGATCAGAAGGCAATATTTTACAGTTAGGGTGGCCAAAATCTGGAACCTACTTCCCAGGGAAGTGGTCCTCACCCCTACCTTGGGCAAATTCAAGAGGAGGCTGGATGATCACCTGTCTGGGGTCTTGTGAACCCAGCATTCATTCCTGCCTGTGGCAGGGGGGCAGGCTAGATGATCTGTTCAGGTCCCTCCTGAACCTAGCTACTATGAAACTATGAATTCAGTGGTAGCTAGATTAGAGAGAAGGTACAAGAGAAGGCAACTGCAGCCCTCTCCTCCTGCCTTCCCAGGCCAGTTTAAGTGATCAGAAACTGGTTTAAACCCAGAACAGAACAGATGTTCAGTGCACATAAACCAGTTTGAAAATGGCTGAAACGGGTTTGAGATAAACTTGGTTGAATGTACTATCAGGCTTAACTGATCTGGGTCAAACTGGTTTATGCAATGTCTGTCCCAGACTCCAGAGTGCTGATATACACCACTGAACCAGTTAGCAGTAAATAACTTAATGATTTGAAATAGGGTTTATTAGAAGATAAAAGCTCCAGGCCCAAATTCTCCAGTAAGTCATTCCCATGTTCTTGTAGCTATGCGCTTATTTTGTTTAAACTGTAACTTTGAGGATTTTAACATAAATTTGTGACTTGCTTTCCCTGCTTCCTGGCCAGGCTGTGGTGGTAGATATAATTCACCATGACAAAACACTAGCCCTAATGAGGCACTGATCAAGGGGGGAAAAAAGTTCTGCCTTTGAAATCTCCTGCCTGCCTCAAGAGAGTAATGGGGTTATAAATGGAGAAAGAGCAAATATTGACTTTAAGAAATGTAAAGGTACCTGTGAGTTCACCCCAAGGTTTTCAGTTTACACTTGCCTCTTAAGATGAATGAGTTCTTTTACATAATCCCTCCTGATTTTTCACATTGGATGTTTCAACACTGTATGTTCTTCATATTCTCAAGACTGTAAGGATTGTACCAGTTTTGTGATTTATGGGATCCAGAGGAAAAGGAGGACCCCAGATTCCTGGAATGAGGCATGTGTGGCCAACCAGAAATTCTCTCTCCCTCCCCACCACACACACTGTATTACTGCTGAAAGGGGAATGTGAATTGGTTAATCGATTACTCATTTGATGGTGTTCCTCATGTACAGGGTCCCAAAATAGTCACTTACATTGCTTTTACTTAGGAACAGCCAAGGTACAAAACTCTCTGGGATCTCAGTATTGTCCTCCAGTTAGTCTCACCAATACTGAACTCATGAGGACCAAGGAACTGCTACAAAAGAAAGCTTAAAAGAAGCTATTTATTGCAGCTTTATCGCTAATCTTTCACGTTATTTTATGTCTATATCCAACCCCCAAACCTACAATGCCTCTCATATAATTTCTTGTAACATTCACATGCTATACAACATGTCTATCACTCTATCAACATATTTACAAACACCTTGTACAAGTATATCAATTAAGGAACTGATGATTCATGAGTCCCTAGATAACTCGGTTTTATTGCCCGTTACAACCCCCAAATGTGTGAAGTCACGCATGATTCCATTGTGGTTTGAAACAACCAAGAATCAATACTCAAAACAGCAAAAGAAGTCACACCAGTGCATTGTTAAGAACTTGAGATGCAGTATGAAAACAATGGACAGCTGTCAGTCAAAAAGCAGCATGGCATCTGTAATAGCAAAACAAGAAACGTATTAGCAACATTATCCATATGTAGTATTGTGTGCTTGAATGTCAGTGCTGAAAAAACGGTAATTGTTAATTTTGCTGCCATCTTGTGTGGCCCTTTCCCAGCTATAAAAATAGCAGCTACAATTTTTCTTGATTGCACTAAGGAAGAGTTGACTTCTAATAGTTTTCTGGAACATTAACTGGTTTTCAGGAACTGTAACTGCATCCTTGGACAGACTTCTTAAGCAAGGGTCCACTGGGAACAGAAGAGTTTTACATCAGCTTTAAGATTAAGAGGGACAGGGCATGAAAAGCTGCTATAAGTTGAAAAGCTGTCATAAAGAAGAGGAAGAACAAGTGTTCTTCCTTGCAGCATAGGGCAGGACACAGACTAGTGGCTTTAAATTGCAATAAATAAACGTAGAGTAGATCTCAGGAAAAACTTATTATTAGGACAGTGAGGCAGTGGAAGAGATGCCCAGGAAAGTTGTAGTCTCCTTCACTGGAGGGTTTCAAGAAGAGGCTGGAGAAGCATTGGTCAGCAATGATTTAGGGTTGGACCAGATGATTCCCAAGTTCCCTTCCAACCTGACTCTATAATTCTACAGTGCTCAGGGAGAATCTGGGGCCAGCCATTTTCATAGATTCATAGATATTAGGGCTGGAAGGGACCTTGGAAGATCTTCGAGTCCAGCCCCCTGCCCCAGGGGCAGGAAGTCAACTGGGGTCATAGGATCTCAGCAAGATAAACATCCAAATGTCTCTTGAAGGCATTCAGTGTAGGTGCTTGAACCACCTCCAGCGGCAGTCTATTCCACACCTTGAGGCCTCGGACAGTAAAGTTCTTCCTTATGTCCAGCCTGAAACGGTCCTGGAGGAGTTTGTGACCATTTGATCTTGTCATCCCTTGCGGCGCACTGGTGAACAGACGTTCCCCCCGATCCTGGTGAGCACCCCTGATGAACTTATAGGGGGCCATCAGATCGCCCCTGAGCCTGCCCTTTTCCAGGCTAAAGAGTCCCATAGCTCTCAGCCTCTCATCATAAGGTCTATTTTCCTGACCTCTGATCATGCGCATGGCTCTCCTCTGGACTCTCTCAGCTTCTCCACATCCTTTTTGAATTATGGAGCCCAAAACCGGACGCAGGACTCTAGCTGCGGCCTCACCAAGGCCAAGTACAATGGGAGAATGACGTCCTGGGATTTGCTTCAGAAGCATCTGTGGATGCAAGGCAGCGTTTTGCTTGATTTACTAGCCGCAGCATCACATTAGAGGCTCATGTTCATCTTGTGGTCAATCCTCACCCCCAAGTCCCTTTCATCTGTAGTGCTAACGAGCGTAGCACTGCCGAGCCTATAAGAATACTGCTGGTTTTTCTTCCCAAGATGGAGAACCCTGCATTTTTCAGTGTTAAACACCATCAGGTTCTCATCTGCCCAATTCCTGAGCCTGTCAAGGTCAGCCTGGATCGCCCTCCTGTCCTCAGGTGTGGACGCTTTACCCCAGAGTTTGGTACCATCGGCGACCTTGACCAGTCTGATTGTGACTCCAATGTCCACATCGTTAATGAAGATGTTAAAGAGTATAGGCCCAAGGCCAGAGCCTTGAGGGACCCCACTGGTGATCGTGTACCAAGACGATTGGCTTCCATCAACCACCACCCTCTGGGTCCTACCATGGAGCCAGTTCCCCAGCCAGTGGATTGCAGTGAGGTTGAAGCCACAGTTAGCCAGTTTTGCCAAGAGGTTATCATGGGATACCAGATAAAAGGCTTTTTTAAAGTCAAGATATACAACATCAATCTCTTCCCCCTTGTCCAGGTGATAGGTCACCTGGTCGTAAAAGGAAATGAGATTGGTCAAGTAAGACCTACCCGCAACAAACCCGTGCTGGCTATCCCTCAGGATATTGCCATCAGCTAGTCTGTTAAGAATGGTCTCTTTGATAATCTTTTCTAAGACCTTCCCCGGGATAGAGGTCAGGCTGATGGGCCTGTAGTTTGTTGGATACACTTTCCTCCCATTTTTGAAGATAGGCACCACATTGGCCTTCTTCCAATCATTGGGCACTTCACCAGAGCACCAGGAGTGTTCGAAGATCTGTGCCAGGGGCTGAGCTATGATGCTAGCCAGCTCCTTGAGTACCCTGGGGTGTAAACTGTCAGGGCCAGCTGACTTGAAGGTGTCCAGCCTGTCAAGGTGTTCCTTCACAAGGTCAGCATTGATGGAGGGTAAGGAATCACCCTCACCCAGGCCTTCCCATCCCGCAATGGGCAGGGCATCTATGGGGACTGGTGAAAGACCGACACAAAGTACCCATTTAGCAAGTTTGCTTTTTCCTGGGCGTTGGTTGTCAGTTGTCCCATCTGGTTTAGGAGGGGTCCAATGTTGCCCTTGCTTTTTCTACAGCTCCCCACATATCTAAAAAAGGACTTTTTATTGTCCTTGATATTTGTAGCTAGCTGGAGTTCCATTGCAGCCTTGGCTTTCATGGTTCGCTCCCTGCAGGTCTGGACCAGAGCAGAGTATTCCTCCTTGGTGGTGGTTCCAGTCCTCCATCCTTTGTAGGTCTGTCTTTTTAGATGCAGGAGGTCTGCTAGTTCCCTGCAGAGCCAAGGGGGCTGCTTTGCCCTTTTCCTGCCTTTCCTTCAAGATGAAATAAACTTTGCTTGTGCATCCAGGATCACTCCCTTGAGGAGCAACCACTCATCCTGAACTCCCCTCCCCTTTGGATTGTGGTCCCTTAGGGCCTCACTGACAAGCCTCCTAAGCTTGTCAAAGTCACCTTTCCTGAAGTCAAGGACTTTTGTATTGCTGACTGACTTGCCAGCTTTACGGTGGATGGTAAAGGTGATTAGCTCGTGGTCACTGTCCCCCAGCTTCCCTTTGATCGTTAGGTCACCGATTAGGTTGCTCCTGGTTGCCAGTACCAGGTCGAGCAGCACTTTACCTCTTGTTGGCCCATAGACTTCTTGAGTCAGATAGAGGTCATCCACGTATGTGAGGAAGTTTTGCAACCATTCAGATTTGACCGAGCGCTCCTCCCACGAGATGTCTGGGTAGTTGAAGTCTCCCATGACTACCATGCACCAGGAGCGTGCGGCCTCATCCAATTCCCTGGTGAACTCCTGGTCAAGCTCTTGATCCTGGGTGGGAGGTCTGTAGTAGCCTCCCACCATTGTGTCCCCTGTGCCGTGTTCCCCACGGATTTTCACCCAGAGGGTCTCCAGTTGTCCACCCTGGGCGCCAATGTCAGCTTGCAGGGATGCTTAGATCTCCTTGACATAGAGAGCTAGCCCCCCGCTCCTTTTATCCACTTTATCTCTCCTTTACAGGGTATAGCTATCTATGCCAGTGGCCCAGTCATGGGTGGAGTCCCACCAGGTCTCCGTTATCCCTATGACATTTGAAGGAGTTGAAGGGTCAATGAGAGTATGCTCCCCTGTATGCTGTCCAAGTGACCATGAAAACCAACTAAATCCTATATTTAGAGTCCTAGCCTTACCCCAGGTGAATTTCACCTATTTCATCCTCTAACAAAGCCACAGAAGGCTGAAGATTCAAGTCCAACAACAAAGGGCAAGAGTTAGTGAAAAAAATAGTTCTGGGAGAAACCCCAATCTTTCTTTTTGACTGGATTAAAAGCCTTACTGGGGGATATTGGCAAAAGTACACTGAGAAGCAGAGGATTACGTATAAAAGGGAAATGAGCATCACTGCCAACCAGCTACTTTAGCAGGTTATTGTTTTATTAACTCTAATAGATTCTTTAAGGGGATTTCAATAAAAATGGTATACTTTTTACTGTTAATGCAGGATCAGTATTTGCAAAATGGACCCCTGGCAAGCTGGGATAATGTCTATGCAGAGGTTCATATTTCACATATCACTCATTCTCTAAAATATAAACATCAGTGGCACCTGTCTTTTAATCCCATTAGTCTTATAAAATAGTCAGCAGTTTATCCTACTAGTCTGGAATTAAAAAACAAAAACATGCAGCAACAAGTTGGTTCTGTGCCACAAGAGTGATGCCCACTGTCAAAGGTATTCCTGGAGCCTCAGGCAAAGAGGAGGGCATTTAATGATCATCTCATCAGTCAGTGCTTTGCACGCAACGGAAAAGAGGCCTCGTGGGTATGGCAAGGTTAATCACACATGACTCCAACAGGATGTATACTTCATGGCTGGTCTGAACAAGCTGCAGTGATTATAATCCAATGTCACGCAGAATAGTCCCTGCTGTTGTTAGGATGCTTTTACTGAAAAATATTTTCCTTCTTTTCTTTATTTACTTTACAATAAATGTCAACACTGGTTAGCGCGTGATGGAATTGTAATCTGTAGATCATAAGGTCAGAAGTGGCCATCAGATCAGTTGGTCTGACCTCTGATATAGTCCAGATCATAACATTTCACCATTATCCTTGCACTGAGTCCAATGACACCTGTCATCCAGAAGGTCATGCTTTGCTTTCAGGTTGTTTGAAAAATCATAAAGGATCAGCTATATTTGGATCCTTTAGGTCAACCTGTGAGCTGTTCTATGGTTCTGCAACTACCAGTTATCCCAAGGGGCTATAACATTACCTGGAGGCAACCGGAATAATGGAGTGTGTTAGGGATCAGTAGAAAAGTAATCAGTATGCCTTTAAGCATAGCCTTTCTATCTGCCCCTCTTGAGGATGCCCTAATGAGAGTAAATCCATCAATGACTTGACCACCTGGCTTTAGAGCAGTGCAAAGCTGGCATACAGCAGGATCTGACCCACTTCACACTGGATTATAATAGGGGCAAAGCAGAAGAAAGTCAGGGTCATGGATTCCATGCCACTTCCCTCACTGACCTCCTTTGTAGTCAATGGCAGTTCAACTTCTCTGTTCTCCCTACATCCATTGCAGGTGTTGGCAATCTAAGGCCCATGGGCCTAATCTGGTGTGTGGAGCCATTTTTCTGGCCTGCCAAGCCAGGGGACCTCTGCAGCATTTCAGTGGCAGGGGGCTTTGCTGAGCAACAAGGAAAAGCAGCAAAGGGAAGCCACGATGGCAGCACAGCAGGGAGAGTGGTGGGTGTCTAGCTCTGGCTCCAGCAGTGGCATAAACTGGGCTGAAAACAACCCATGGTCTGAGCTAAACTCCATTAAATTGGACCATTAGGCTTGGATGAACCTTTGAGCTTGATTCCCACATTCAGGAGACCTAATCCTACAGAAGAACCTGCTACACTCTTCACACTCCCATAGCTGCGTCAGGGTAGCCATAATTTGTGTTTAGAAAAAATGAATGTCCTCGACAGTTTAGGCTACACATAAAGTATATTTACAATATATTTCAGAAACTGTTGTCTACAGCATCCTTTTGAGGTGACTGTATTCCATCCCTATCTATCCAGCCTGCAATACTACAGTCTCATGCTCTCAAGTATTATTCCTTGCACAGGGAAGCACTATTAAACTGAGGCACAGGGAGCCAGAGCCTTGTTCACCTTCGTACCAGAAATCTGTAGCAGAATAAGCATGTAAACTTGAGTCTCCCAATTCCTAGGCTAGTGGCAAACCACTGGGCTTTATTTCATGGAATCATAGAAAATGAGGGTTGGAAGGGACCTCAGGAGGTCATTTAAGCCAACCCCCTGCTCAAAGCAGGACCATCCCCAACTAGATCACCCTAGCCAAGGCTGTATACCTGGGTCTTCTTTTCTGCCATACAACCATCATTAAAGAGAATCATCATTAAACCAAATGTTTCTAGTGGAATTATGCATATTCAGCCCATCGCAATTCAACATTTTCATTCATGATCTGGAAGTAAACATAAAATCACTATTGATTGAATATGTGAGTGACACCAAGATTGAGTAAACGGTAAATAACAATGAGGATTAGGGCGGTTCTACAGAGCAATATGGACCACTGGGTAAGTTGTGAGTAAGCAAACAATATGTGCTTTGATATGGCTAAATGTAAAGTCACACATCTAAAAACAAAGAATTTGGGTCTTATGGGATATTGAAGGACTCTATGCTGGGAAGTAATAACTGTGTAAAAGGCAGGGAGAGTGTGTGTGTGTGTGTGTGTGAACACTTAATAAAAGTATGGAGTTTATATTACTCCTCTATTTGGTACCAGTGCACCTACGATTGGAAAATGGTGTCCAGTTGTGGATCATTCAAAAATGATACTCAGAGGGCATGTATACATGTGCTGATAATGTGCTGAAAGCTTACTGGGCAGTAAAATACTGCCCAGTAAGATTTCCCTGGGAGTGTATCTACACATGTGCCCATCGGGAACAGTTCAGTGCAGGGCTATTCCTGCCCAGCTCTGCTCCAATATGGCAGCCAGTGGGAGCTCTATGCTACCCTGTGCACCAGCCGCAGGCTGGCAGGGGGTACCAGGGTCAGACATGGGTTCTGGCAGGGGACGATGTCCTGGCTCCAATCTTGGAACGGTGACCTGGCAGCTGCCTACTGTAGGGGCAGGGGAAAATTGCAGCAGGAGGCCTGGGAAGCAGACAGGTGCCCGGGGGGACACTTCTCTCACCTTGTTGTCTGGGCTGACCAGGAGCAATTTGCTTCCAATCAGCTGTCTACCCCTGCACCACAGCGCAGTAGCTGTTGCGTGGTAAGAAAGAAAGCATTAACCTATTTTACTGCACAATACTGCTGTGCATGGTTACAGTGACACTTTACTGCATGGTAGTAGATTAGTCTACTACTCAATAATGCGTCTTATGTGGACGTGCCCAGAGAAGAACTATAAGGACAATTAAAGGAATAATTATAGTGATAACCTAGAGGCTCAAGGGTGCTCAATTTATTTAGCTTTTCAAAGTGGAGGAGACTAGATAATTAGCTAATTAGGGAACAAAACATTTACAAAAGAGCGTTCTTCAATCTAGCAGGCACAGGTAGAAGGAGGCCACAGCTAGAAGTTCAACCTAGACAAATTTAGATTACAAATAAAGTACAAACTTTTAGCAGTGATGACAATTTTCCATTGGAACAACTTTCCAAGTAGTGAATTCTCCATCACTGCAAATTTTTAATTCAAGATTAGGTATTTAAAAAAAAAATCCAAAAATTCCAGTTCTGAGAACTGACCCAGGAAAGTCTTAGTTGCCACCACAGCTCCTGTAAGTCCAAACCATTGAAAGCCAGCACCAACCCCTGATTCCTGCCCCCTTCCCAAGTTCCACTGGAGTCCCTGCTCCCTCCCCGAGCGCCGCTCTCACTCTTATCGCTGGTGCCCGTTAATTCAGTGCCCAAGGCTCGTGTATCAAATACATGACTGCTCGTGACAATTGTAACACATTTGGCCACTGCTGGTCTAGATGATCACTATGGTCCCTTTTGACTCTATAATCCGTGACTTACCATGGTGCTGCTTGTTTTAAAAGAGACAGGTTCATTTATTGTAATCCTGAATGATCTGGGTTTGTGGTCTGTTTCCTTCTTTGCAACAGATAACAAAAGGTGGGATAGGAAAGTCTCTCTCTCCACATATCCTAAGCAAAGTGAGTATGGATGGGCTGTAAGTACGCATCAGACTAGAGGGGACAGCACTGGGATGCTGTTATGGGATGAGCTAGACCAAGTGAAAGAAGGTAGTGACAGGGAAGGCCGATGCTCTTTTGCCGTTAGGAATGCAGTCGGCACTGGTGGAACAAAGTGTTAGCAAATTGTTTTTACAGCGAGGGATTCAATGTTTGGATGCTAAAATCTTCTTCCCTAAGGATTTCTGTAAGCCCAAGGGGCCCAGTTTTCAAACAAGAATCCATACAGGCCTGGTTGGTGACCTGCCTGAACTCGTCTGGGCCACTGGGACTGTCCCAATATCACTTGTCTCATGCATCTTTCTCCCCTCGAGTGTTAGCCCCTTTCCCTTCCTTAAAAAATCCTCAAAGATAACAAGAGAAGTCAAGGAAGACATGCACCTTGTAGACTAGCTAAACAAGATACGTATTGAGCACAAGCTTTCATAAACTCAGGTTCATAAAACTTTGTGCTTTGTATATGCATCTTATTTAGTCTATTGGGTGCATATCTACCCTGGTTTCTGCCTGCCTTCAGACTAAGACGGATAACTAACTCTCTCTCTGCTCAAAAACAACATGGCTAGTGTGGGTTTCTGAGGGTTTTTATTTTAGAGGTTAGAGTGCCCCCTCCTGGAGCCTAGACAGTCAAAATGTGAACCACTTGTATTTTAAATCAGGGAATGCAAGCAGTGCATTACCTTCTTTTCCTCATTTACACTCCCTTTCACATTGCAGATAAGGATGGGAAAAGCCAACACCTGGTGGTTTCTCACCAGCTCGCAGCGCTTCACATGACAGCAATGGCTCGCACAGACAAGGCCAGCAGCCCTATAAACAAGGGCCCGAGAGCCTCATGGCTGGGATGAGCGATTTAACTCGCCAACTATCTCAGGCGTGCTCAGGAGCGAATTCTTCCCATCTTTGCTGCAAGCGGCACGGCCCGTTACGCTGGGCCAGCAATCCTCACCCTCGGCAGACTCGAGGCCCCCTGGACAGACTCAAGGCATCCTCGTCAGACACAGGGCACCCCCTCCATAGACCTGAGGCCTCCTCTAGAGACCCCAGGCACCCCTCGATGGATACAAACACTCCTTTATAGACTCGAGGACCCCTCTATAACCTCAAAACCTGTCTAGATAGACTCAAGACGCGCTCAACAAACTCAAGGACCGACCTCAACAGACTCCAGGCCCCCCTCGATAGACTCAAGGTACTCTTGACAGACTCAAAGACCACTTGATGGACTCAAGGACCCCTCAATAGGCTCCGGGCCCCCCTCGATGGACTCAAGGTACCCGTGACAGACTCAAGGACCCCTCCGTAGACTTGAGGACCCATCGAGAGACGCGAGGACCCCTTGATAGACCCAAGCTCCCCTTGATAGACTCAAAAGACCCCTCCATAGACTCAGGGGCCTCTTGTTAGACCCAAGGACCCGACAAATCAGCTGCAACCCCCCTTGACAGGCTCAAGGACCACCCCATCGGCTTCAGGGCCCCTCGATAGGCGCGAGGTCCCTTGCCAGGCTTCCAGCCCCCCAGACAGACGTGAGCACCGGACCCACCGACAGACTGGAGGCCCCCTGGCCAGACCCCCCACCCCCTCCATAGACTCGAGGCGCGGGGAGCACGCGACTTCCCCTCCTGCTGTCAGCGCCCCCGGAGACGCTGCGCTTTCCGCGGTAGTTGGACCCGCCGCGCGCGCCGTAGCCGCCCTCAAGGAGGGGGCGGAGCTACGCGCCGCAGAGGCAGAAGTGAGCGGAGCCAACATGGCGGCCGCTGGCGGAAGGCTCCTGGCGCGGAGCAGCGCCGCGGGATGCAGTAAGAGGCAGCGGCGGCAGTCGTACCCCCCTTC
>NW_005842240.1:515086-526616 GCF_000455745.1 Alligator sinensis | reverse complement strand
CTGTAGGCGTCGAGGGGCGGGGCGGGGCGGGGCTGGGCTGGCCTGTCACGTCACGTCACTAACGCACTGTGTCCCCCCTCGCCAGGAGGCTTCTGCACCCGCAGCAGCGCCAACACAGACCCTCCTGCCACCTTCCAGCCGCCCACCAAGCCGGACCCTTCTGCCTTCCAGCCGCCCACCAAGCCGCATTTCGTGGACAAGGTCAAGCTGGAGTTGCAGAGGAGGTGGGCGCCGTGACAGCTCTGGAGGACGAAAGGCCGCGGATAGACCCGTAGTGGGGCTGGGCAAAAAGAGCCGGCGGCATGCCAACACTGGGACGCGCTCCACGCGGGAAAGTTGCTGGGGGCAGGCGGCTAGAAACGTCAGCTCAGCAGCTGTCCGGGAAACCAAACGTTAGGGAAGGGAGCGGGAAACCAAACGGGAAGTATCGCGGTGCCCCTTGATCCGCCAGTGGCGTGTGGACGTTTTGGAGACTGGGCCCGGTTCTGGCCCCCGCGCCTCCGAAAGGACACGGGAGAAGTGGAGACGGGCAGCGAGGAAGATCAGTGGTGTGGAGGGGTGGTGGAGGAGGCCAGGCTCGCTCAGTTTAGGGAAGAGGTGCTGGAGCGGGGCACGATGAGGGTTTACAAAACGGCGAAGAGGAAGTCAGCAGGGGTTTACTATTTGACGCTAGTAGATGGTGAGTTTAAAACGAACAAAAAGAAGTGGTTTTCACGCAGCCCGTAATCCAGGTGTGGAAGTCGCTGCCACCAGGCGCTGTGGAAGCTGGCAGTTTAGGCAGGTTCAAAAGGGGTTGGATACGTGCTTAGAGGAAAGGGGCATCAGTAGCTACTGAGCACAGGAGTCAGAGAGACAGCCTCCGAATCAGGACTTCCTCAACCTTAAATGCTGGAGGCTGCAAGTGAGAGAAGAACAAAAAAAAAAAAATCCTGGTCGTACACAGTTCACTCTTCCTTTCAGCACCCGCTGTCTGCCATGGGGTGACACAGGAAACGAGGCGAAACAGACCTCTGGTCTGACCCAGTAAATGTCAGTTCTTGTCTTATTATGTTCTTATGCTCCCCAAACTGGTCTGCGGTCAAGTTAACTACATGAGCATGTCCTGAAAATGATTACACGTGCTGTGTTATTACACAAAATAACGAACACCATTTATGACTACAACAATATAATAAAATTATAGCGCTAAATAAGGATTCATTGGCCAGGTTTTAGCAAAGATGATGCATGATAAAAAAAAAAATAGGCTTAAAATACCGCTCTGCCTTGCATCCATGAAAGCAGTGAGTTGAGAGTGGGAATATGTAGTTGTAAATGTAATTTGAGCGTAGGATGTGCTGTGAGCTTTAATGAATGTGCATGAATTTTCAGAACATGACAAGGAGGCAGCGTTCCGGGAGTCAGGACTTCTAGGTTCTGGCTTTGCCACTGACTTTGTGCTTGACCTTGAGCAAGTAACTGTAAAATGGGGCTGATGACTACTAGTTGCAAGTCCCAGCACAGTTATGAAGAGGGCACAGATGTTTTCTTTGGCTTGTTGTTATACTCATTAATGTTCTGATTTTTCCCCACAGGTTCTTGAGCCCTGAATTTATCCCACGGAGACAAAGAACATCGCCTTTTAAATTCTACATAGAGAGACTGGACATGATCCAGAGGAGGAAAGTAATTCACATTCCAGAGTTCTACGTGGGTCAGTAACAGCGCTGCGATTGTAATGCTGTTGTTCTAGTGTTAAGCACACTTTTTTCCTCCAAAAGAACTATAAGGATTATATTCAACTTATACCCAGGGTCAACCTGTAATCAGGAGCCCTACAGTCTTGACTTGAGTATTCACAGTACATTTATCTATGCAACAATAACATTGACTTGCGCAGTCTTTTCAGAGGCAGGAATTCTTTAGGGTGGTGTCTTTTACTGGACCAACTATGTAGCTGGGATTAAGTTAGCCAAGCTTTTGACAGACTACAGTTGGTCCAGTAGAAGATATCACTCTAAGAAATCCTTGCCTCTCGCTTGATCTGTGGATCAACATGGGTACAACATCACTCTTGCACTACCATATGTTTTCATTAATCTTTTTTTTAAATATTTTTGGTGCATTTAACCTTTTGGGTCTTGGTCTTTTCTCCAGCATTGGAGACTGGTAGTAAAATATAGATCGTGTTTCTTTGCAGACCTTGATGTGTAGCTATTGTAGGCTGCCAAAACCATGGGACACTGCAGAATGTGTGATTCGTAGATACGTTCCTATTTAGGGGCGATGCGTAGGGAGTGCACGTGCACCCCCTGAGCATGGCAGTTCACCTCCTACAAAAAGACAGTGTTGGCAGCGCTTGCGGGGAGTCACCTCTTGCCCCCCCACCGACACTGCCGCTGGCGTCTGCGGGTGGTCAGCAATCCCCACTGGCTGCCACTGCCAGCAGTGTCTGCAGGTGGTCGCCAACCCCTGGCCGGCACTCACCCCCCCCCCCCTGCTGACAGCACCTACGGCATCTGCAGGAGCTCCTGCTTGCCGCCACCATGCCCCATCCAGCTGCCGGAGGGACGTGTCATTCATGTTCATATTTCCATTTAACAAAAAAGGAATGCGGATATGCTCTATGCATTGCTTCCAACCTTAGTACTGGAACAGGCAGCTTCTGTGTGAAGCCTAATAAGTGAAAGTAGACATCTGCCTGTGTTTTCCAAGTTGAATAGATTAAAATAACAATAGCCTGCAATAATTATATGACTTTAAAGGCAGGGAAACTTTAAAGAGACATGGCCAGGTTAACTGTATCCTGTCTGCCAGTGTATATGTTTTTTGTTAATTCAATGTGTCTTGCAGTTTCTGTAGAACCTTAACTTGCGGCTAGATGTAATCGTTTTGGACGTTTTCCTCATGCTTCAGTGCCTAGTTTCTTAATTAGCTTCTCCTTTCTGGCAGGAAGTATACTGTCCGTTACCACCGCAGATCCATATGCCCATGGCAAAACCAGCCGTTTTGTAGGAATTTGCATTCAGAGAGGAGGAAACGGACTTGGTGGTACCTTTGTACTTCGGAATGTTATAGAAAGGCAAGGTAGGTTTTCATACACCTCCCATTATTATGGGGGAGAGAGGAAGTGGAGAAGGTATGGTACCTAAGCTGTACAGAAAATAATGTAATGCTTTTGAAATATTATCAGATTAAAAGAGACATATCAGCTGATACATACACAAGTATGCTGTAGAAACAAGGCAGGCTGCACAATGCAGTAAGAGCTTGTTGTATGGAATATTTCAAAGCTTGAAGCCACACGGAAATCTGGCATATCTGGATCATTTCTGTTTCATTATTGGTCAGCAATACTATACCTGTTCATTTTGCAGCAGGCCTGGATTTAAAAATTGGCACAACAACAATTTTAAAAAAACCTTATAATAGTGTGTTTGTGCCAGGCACCGCACAGACAGAACGTAAGATAGTAGTCTGTGTCCTGTAGAGTTTAATCTTGATTCTGAGCTTGCATAGTCTCCTGACTGGTATATTTTAAAGTCATCGTAGGGCAGGTTTAGTATTTAAATGGAAGCATTACAAGAGAAAAAGCAGAAATGACCGTACACATGGCTACCAGCATTGTGATCAACATATATCGGGTGAGTAAAATCCAGTCTTTAGTTTCCTTGTAGATTCCACTAAAAACTATTTTTATCTCAACCTAGTGCAGACCTCGGAGTACTTTATATGCATTTTTAGCACTTTTTACAAGTCCTATATTTTAAAGCAGATGCAGAATGCAGCTTATCACTGCTGTGTGTAATAAGCAAAACACCGCCCTGGAATAACATAAGGATATGAAACATCAAGGATAACAAATTGCATTATATCAAACTAAACAAGTTAGGTTAGTTAACAGGAAAAAGATCTGGAAGTCATTGTGGGCAATTCATTGGAAACATCTGCTCAGTGCTCAGCAGCCATCAAAAAGGCAAACAAAATGTTAGGGATTATTAAGAAAGGGAATTGTAAACAAAATGGAAAGTCCCTTGATAAATCTGTGGTGTTTCCACACCTTGAATGCTCTGCCCAGTTCTGGTCCCCACACCTCAGAAAAGACATAGGAGAACCAGAAAAGGTTCTGAGAAGGGCAACAAGGATGTCCATCTCTGGATGGAGGGGACTTCGTATGAGGAAACACTGAAGAGGCTAGGCCTGTTCAGTTTAGAAAAGATGCTTGAGGGAGGACATGAGGGTTTACAAAACACGGAATGGCAAAAAGAAAGTCAGTAGGGATTTATTATTTGCCCTTTGTCACAAGGTAAGAACAAGGGGTTACAAAATGAAGCTAGTAGGTAGTCAGATCAACACTAACAAAAGGAAGTTCTTTTTCATGTAGTGTGTCATTAGTGTGGAACTTGTTGCCACTTGTTGTGGAAGCTGACACTTTAGCCAGATCCTAAACGGGATTGGACAGATTCCTGGGGGAAAGAGGCATCAGTAACTCTTGAGTGTGGGAGTTAGGGAGACAGCCTCTGAATCGGAACTTCCTAGACCTTAAATGCTGGAGGCTGCAAGTGAGAGAGGAATAGTGGACAAAACCCTGGTCGTACCCAGTTCACTTTCCTTTTTAGCAATCACTCTCTGCCACTGTGACAGTATGCCAGTGGCAAGATGGACCTATGATCTGACCCAGGAAATGTCCATTCTTATGTTCTACACACAAACCTAATGCTTTAGGGATTCCAGATTCTCTGTAAATGAAGTAAATAATTCTGTCTTCTTTTAAGGTATTGAGATTTGCTATGAATTGTATAACCCTCGAATCCAGGAGATCCAGGTTCTGAAGTTGGAGAAGAGACTGGATGGCAACCTGATGTATTTACGGGACGATCTTCCTCAATACAGTACTTTTGATGTGAATATGAAGCCTGTGCATCTTCCAGCTTATGAGGATGTTCCTGTAAACACGGTAGGAGTTTACTGTGACTAACTTTGTGGGGTGAAGGATGAGGATTTGAAGGATTGTAATAAAACAAGTGGTGCTCAACCTTTTGGTCCTGCAGGCCAGATCAGGTATCGTGCTGTCTCTGTCCAGCCCCAAATGCTCAGATCGGGTCCCTCATGTCCTTAGCTGGCCCCAGCACACCAGGATTGGGCCCTGTGCTATCCCTGCATGCCAGAATTGAGCCCTGGAGTCTCAAGTGCAAGTATGAGGCCCTGTACCACCCTGTGTATCTGATCCAGCATGCTGGGCCACACTATCCAGTCCATAGGGCTCTCAATAATCTCATCACTCCCCTGCTACCAAAAGCTGTGGAGAGCATCACGGGCTGGATAACATAGTGCCAGGAGCCAGATCTGGCATGCAGGCCAAAGTTTAGCACCACTGAAATAAACTATTTGTATCTAGTCTGCAGGTTTGAATCCAGACAGGTAAGAACATTGAACAGTCACCAGGTGTCCCATGTAAAATGTGTTTGCTTTTATTCCATAGGTATAATGAACTAACATCCACAATGCACCTGAAATATCTGTACACCTTGTTAGTTGTTTTAGTACAGACCAAGGATTGATGGGCCTGGAACATGCAATTTCTTGTAGAGATGGTCAATTGTCTTTAGTGTTAAGGCACATATGGGGGGTTTTGCAGTGAAGTCTTTGCCTACATTTTACCTGTTCTTTAGATAGGACTTAAATGTCAGGCTAGAGCCATTTGTGAATATTAACTGGTCTCTTTATGAGAGTATTTTGGTATATACACTTAAATGAGGTGGAAGGTTAGTGGCAAAAGCACAACATAGGTTAAGGTATAAATTCAGTAAATGTAGAGATTTTTCTTTGTAAAAGACTTAACATTAGCTGTCTGCTACCTTCTTTGCTACCTCAGGAAGAATGTTAGACTATTGGGCATGTATAGGCCTGCAGTGTCTGTCATGTGCTACATACGGTCCTTTCAATCTGAAGGTTGTAATTCATTTTTATATCGAGTCTTAAGTTCTAGTTCTAATGAGTATCACTGTGGCCTGGGTATTTCCACATGTAATGTGTTGCCTTGTGCAGAAGTTGAGGTTCCTCTTTGACAGGCTAAAGAGGAAAACTAGAAAAGAGTGGGTGTCAGGAAAGGGTAGGAGGATGAAAATGAACATGTGCCTCCTTGAGCAGATGATGGAGGGGAGGGTCAGAGAAGATCCAATAATGGTCTGATGAGTGAGTGAATACTTTAGAGTAGGAGTTCTTGACCATTTTAGACTCTCACCCTCAGAAAATGCCAGCTCCTAGGCATCACTTGGTTTTTTGACAATAGAAAAATACTAGAGCAGTTTTTTTGTTGCCAAGAACTCGGAAAGACACAACAGGTCAGAATGTTTTTAACACTCTTGGTTTCTATTTGAAATCTCTGGGTTTATGTTGCGAATCATGTTTGCACACATCACAGTACTAACACCGTGTGGTACCCTGCTACACCCTTGAAAGGATCTCCAGGCACCCCTGCAGCAGTCTGGGTGGGAATCACTACTTTAGAAAGAGAGAAAATATTTTAAGTGGTTATTGTACCAGAGTAGAGACCAAGAGCCCTGCTTCTTTTTCTTCTTTTCTTTTAAAAAAATTAAATTGTTAAAGTAGCACATGCTTTCCAGTTTAATTAGTCAAGAGGAAATGTACCTAGCACAAAGCCAGTCAGACCTTGTATTTCACATATACTTCATTTTGTTTCCAATCCTAGCAAAAAGTCAGAATGAAGCCTAAGCCCTGGTCAAAACGGTGGGAACGACCAAAATTCAACATTCAAGGAATCAAGTTTGAGCTATCTGAAGAAGAAATGGAAGAAGCCAAAAAATGGAACAAGCCCTGGGTACCATTTGACATGATGCGAGAGTATGACACTTCAAAACTAGAGAAGGAAATATGGGAAGAAGTGCATGAAGGGCTGAAAAAATAATCCAATTTTTTATATGGTGGAGACCTGTTATGGAAATGAGGCCCTGCCTTTGAGGCTAATACATAGTTCCATAGTTGTATATAATATATACATAGAAACTAAAATAAAGGTGATCTTTTCAGAGAGTAATACTTTGTGTGTGAGTGAAACAATTATATCCATTCGGGGGTGGGGGGAGGTGTCAGAAGTGTAATTATCATATCCATTCTTCTCCAGAAGTCTTGCCTGGCTTCAGGGCATTATTTTTAAACTTTTCTTCCCCCTTCATCACATGACTCATTTGATAATAGGCCCCAAACAGCTCATTTGACAACAGGTCTTTAATAGTTACTCCAAGGACTATGATTTCTTCTGGCCATTTAACTCTCAGCGAAGAAACTACTTCCTTATGTGGCCACTGTATTTCCAGCTTCTATGAAAAAGGCAGTTTGAAAGCCCTGTTCATGTCTTATTCGTCTAAATCAGTCTCTGAGTGATGCGGCAGGATTAGACTAAGGCAGCGGTTCTCAAACTGATGTATGCATAACACCAGTGGTGTGGAGACAGCCTGAGTGGTAGGTGGAAGGCCGGGTGGAGGGGTGCACACAGACACCCAGCCACAGCCTGCTGCAGGCAGCCAGGAACAGCCCAGAAAGCACATGGTGTTGTGCACAGCTCCCAAGGCAACAGCAATGGGGCACAGAGCCCAGCTTGCAGCAGCAGCCCACCTCATCCCTGTGCACAAATCCAGGGGCAGGTGCCCTCCATGTCTACCCTGGGGTGCACACAGTGGTGGGATTCTCCCCATGCCCCTAGAAAGGCCCAGGTTGCCCTGGGAAGGACCTGGGCAGCAGAAGCAGCCATATCCTGTGCTGGCCCTGCTGGGGGAATGGAGTCAGCCAGCCCGAGGGGAGAAAACCCCCAGGGAGCAGCAGGCTGCCCACTGAGCTCTGCACCCTGCTGCCATGCTTTGCCTTCTGCCACGAGGCAGGCAGGGATGTGGTGCATTCAAGCCCTTGGGAAGGCAGGGGCGGGCAGGAAGCAGGGGCTGCTGTGGGGCTCTGCATGCTTGGGCTATGCCAGGTGGGGATGCCCAGCTGCACCCAATGTGGGGCCTGGGCCAACCTGCACAGCTCCTCAGGGATAGGCTGCACCTACCCTGCCCATGGGGGAACACTGCCTGGCCAAGGCAGGATGCCAGGCTCTGGTGGGGGGGAGGAGGGCTTCACGATCTGGGCTCAGCCTCTGCACAACGCAGTGGCACAGTGCGAGTGGTGTGGAGCCACCCCCGGTCCAAGGACCCAGCCACAAGAGCTCCTGAGAACAGCTACTATGGCTGCCTTGGCCTGCCCGGGTCCTGGCCTTGCCTACTTGTAGCTCCCCTCAAGGGGTCAGGGCCAGGGCCAGGCACTGTGCAGGGCTGCTATGCTGCAGGTTCCTGGCCAGCTCAGCCCTGAGCACCATCTGCAGCAGCTGTTCCCAGAGCCCGGGGGGCTCTGCCCTGCTCGCGCTGTGCACAGAGGCTGAGCTGGGAGCCCCTGAGCCTGGCGTCCTGCCCTAGCCAGGCAGTGTTCCCTCGTGGGCAGGGCAGCTGCACCCCATCCCCACGGACCTGTGTGGGCTCGGCCAGACCCCACCTCCAGTGCCGCTGAGCGCCCCCGCTGTGACCCAAGTCTGCGGAGCCCCGGGACAGCCCCTGCTCCCCTCCCCGCCTGTTTTCCTCTGGCTGCTGCCTTGCCAAGGGCCCAGCCAGGCCAGCCTACCCACAGTGCCTCCCCCTGTGCCTGCTCTGCCCATGCCTCCCCTCTTTTCCCTCTCCCGCTTTACACTCCCTTTCCTCCCTCTTCATTTTCTCTCCCCTCTCTCTTCTCTTCCCTCCCTCCCTTTTTCCTCTTGCTCATCACAACATACTTAACAAAAAAAGAATACACAAGAACAAAGGTAGTATATGAAGTTTTATTTGTCACCAGGTTTAATATTTTTAGAAAACCTGGTATTTCCTGTAAAAAAAAAAAAAAAAAAGAAAAAAAGCAACATTTATGATTATTAACTATATTAATATTCAGTGGACCCTGCCATGTACCCCCTGCCCCAGTTTAGTTTTTCTGGTGTGCTGGCACTCTGGCATCTTACAGGGTAGACACTGCGGGATTTTTTGGCACTCTGGCCAAAAACGTCTTCTACCACTGGTTTACACTTCTTTTTCTAATTTACAGTTGTTTTATATGGCTACCATAACTGGTAAAACCATGTTTTATGATTACTAAAGGTTTTTATGTTGTTTTAATACATAGTCTGTTACCTATGTATATGAAAAATTTGCTGGTCGCACTTTAGGCTGTATCATTTTAAATTGGTGGAACAAAATCTGTCAGTTTGGGAACCGTTAATCTAAGGAGCTGTGAAATAAGGTTTTTGTAGTGACCCCCAGCAAGCCTAGCTACTTGTCTGCAGGTTGCGTAGTATGGGTAGTATACCTCCCTGAGGTCTCCAATTATGCTCCAATTGGCAGGTAGGGATTGTCTTTAGAGAATATACTCAAAGATCAAGGAACAGGATATACTTTGTGGGCTCAGTGATCAGGGGACAACTACTAATTTTAGTTTTGTTGGGCTTTTTTGAAGTGATGTAATGCACAAAATCCCACATAAGAATCAGGCCTTCTGTGCCAGTAAGGCTTGCTTCCACATGACATTCCCATCTGAGCCATTGCATTAGGTCCAGAACAATGAAACTCATGTATTTGAAAACTGGCAACCCCCCAGTAATGTCATAAATATTCCTATCACCCCCTCTAACATAGCAAAGCAGAGGAATGCCTCTGTTTCCATGTTGAATATTCATTTCACTGCAAATTTCAGCCTCAGCCTGTGCCTAAACATCTGGCTTACACCAGCATAACCTCTCTCATGCCATAGCAAGGAAAGAGGGGCCTCTTGCCAGACTGCTCTCAAAATAAATCAGAGCACCCTACTGCAGTCATCCCCTTTCCATCCTTGGCATCCTGTACCTACTGATAGTAGGTGACATGACCCAGCTGTCAGTGATGAAACAGGTCTAACATAGTCCACTGTTGATAGTAGGTAACGTATAGAATCAACGCTTCATGTAGTCTGTGTTAAGGGGGAACTGTTACTTTGAACAGTTTCATAAGCTCATTCAGTCCAAAATAAAGCATCTAAGATTCTTCCATTAGTGATGTTTATCTCCTTTATAAAGGTCTGTAAGATCTGCTGAAAAACACTCTGTAAGAACAGGGTACTGATTTGTGGAAGAGAATGAGGTCCTGTAAATGGAGGGGCTTAATTTTAACAGCAGCTATTTTACCTTGTACTCCAGCCTTCAGAATATGGTTGAGATGTGCGATACCCATATCTACTGTTTTGCTGACAGTACAGAAACAAAGTACAAAGTTGACAAAAGAGAAACCCAAGTGTTCTGACTGCACGGTTGCTACTGAGCTGCCGAAACAGGGAAACATGTTTTCACAACATTGTCAAAGCAATGAAACACCTGTACTGGCAAACCACGAAGAGCAGCTCGAGGGAGGGAGCTGCAGTCCTGGGAGGTAAGCTGCAATCTGCAAACTTGTCTCCAGGAGCCTTACCTGAGAAGATCAGAGGTGAAAAGGGTATCTCACCACAATGCAGTACAAAATAAAGTTAGTTGCAGACCAAACTAACCACAAAACGTTGTAGCGTTTAGCCAATCACAGTAAAGGTTAATCCAAATTTGGTCCTAAATTCCACTTAGATGTGAAGAAATTTGAGCCAAAATTTGAGCAAGGTGTACAGATCTTAGGGTTCTCATAGACGTGTACTGCTGGGGGAACAGATGATTTAGAAGCTTTGTGGGTAGTGCACGACCGACGGCTTAGCTGATCTCCTCCATGCATCATCTTTAAAGGTGTCTTTAGAAACTGCGCATAAGTAGTAACAAGGCTTAAGTGTGCTGTATTAGATTTTGTGAGTATACTCTGTTTATTCCCTTTCTCTTAAATAAACAAAAGCTTGCTTCAAAGATCTGCGTGTCTCTCTCAAAATAAGTTATACCGCTCGACCCATTACGGGTACGACAAGACGATATCAGGTTTTTGTATACAGGCAACCTCTGCTTAACACTGTTTTGCTTAGCGCTATTTCGCTATAACACTCATTTTAAATTGATACCTGATTCCACTTAGCACTCAGTGAGTTTCATTATAACACTCACGGTTGCTGTCCTGGGTTATTTAAAACACTTGCAGTCGCCATCTTGGGTCATCAAAAACTTTTGGTTTCGCTTAACTCTCGTTTCATTTAACATTTGTTTTTTCAGGAACCAATTAAGAGTGATAAACGGGGGTTGCCTCTAACAAGAAACTCACCTTTGTGGAAGTGCCACGGAGTTGGCTCAGAAGCAGGAGATTTAGGAGTCTGCACTAAGGTGAAGCAGGATTTATTTGGTAATAGTTTATTGGACCAACTGTAGAGTTGGGAAAGATGTTAGACTAACTACGGCACAAAATGCCCTTCCTCAAGTCACTTGTTTTAACATCTCTCCCAATAATAGATACCAAAACATGCCAAACAAATCCTGTTCCTGGCATATTCCCTGGATTGTCATGACTACAAGAATGTTGCCTCTAGGCTTTTGTTTCAGCAG